>NC_056737.1:1963004431-1963304431 GCF_019279795.1 Protopterus annectens
CTGTTTTTAGAAAGTAGGAAGGAAGGTAGTCAGGGGTGTTAGAGCAAGGTTTCAGGTTCATAAGGAGTTTTTTTATGGTAGAGATGTGTTTGTTAGAGAAGGGAGGTGGAAGAGAGCTAGTTGTGTTGGTGGAGGAGGGGATAGGAGAGGGTGAAGATGTATTGTTGAAGGATGTTGTTAGTTTGTACATGGTGCTGATAAAGAAGGAATTGAATTGGGTGGCTAAGGTTAAGTCAGAGGCATTTGTATCAGGGCAGGAAATGTATTTTTTGCCAGGGTTAAGGAAGATGGCAATACCATTCCAGAAGTTTTGGGGGTTTGTCTTGTTATTTTGAAGTATAGAGAAATAGGATTTGTGGACAGATATGGTAAGTGTTTTGACTTTATTACAAAGTACTTTAAATTCATTTAGGGAGGCAGGAGTTTTATGTTTCTGGTAGTGTTTCCAGGCTTTGTCTCGTAGACTCATCAAGGTTGTGGTTTCCTTGGTTAACCATGGGGCAATGTTTCTTTTTATTCTTTTGGTTTTGGAGGGGGCAAAAGTATTTAATAGGTTTAAGAATGTTGCATTAAAGTGGGTGACAGCATTGTCTAAAGGGAGGGTTTTTAGAGGGTTCCAGTTTGTGTTTTAGAGAGTTGGAGAATATTTCAGGGTTGAAGTTCTTTATAGGGAACTTTTCCTTCTCAGATTTGTTTAGTGTTTGTAGAAGTTACTTTGAAAGTTCTTGTATTTGTGATGTCATTTTGGGCGAATTTGCCACCTGAAAAACTAGTTCTGCCATATCTGTCAAACTTGTAGGGACAACAAGGAGCTAATGATGGGGAGAACAGATGTCTGCCATACCACAGATGCTCTAATGTCTAGGTAAAAGTGTACTGGATAAACTAAGAAGCAGAAGAGTAAAAAAGCTCTGGAATTTGGGCCAGGTGATGTCTTCTGCAGCATGGCTACCCAGATTTAACACTTGTAACTATCCTTTCTATATTTCAAATAGAACTCAATAATTCTTTTGAAAACTGGGAAACTGCACAAGTATGACAAACATGTATGGTAAAAAAAAGTTTTTTTGTTGATAGGTCTTTTCCTGATCCTTTTTTTTTTTTCTTAACAACAACTTGGACCACGTGGATAAAGGTAAATGTAATGTATGGGGACAATTTTAGAAAAATCAGTCAACCATCTTTTTATGACAGGAAACCAAAGTTTCTGCAGAAAACTTCTACAGGCATGCAAAAAATATAAATATTCCACACGGGCACTAACCAGAGGTCAGGAGTGAACCCTCAGAACTGTAGATTTGTATGACAGAAATGTTACAAAGTGCAGGACAGCCCTTTCTCTGTCTAAAAGGGAAATCTTGTTATTAAATGATTCATTATAAAAGTGAAGTGGCTGTGGAGGGGAAAGTCAGCGGACTGGACTGGTCACACAGAAACAGTCAGCTTCAGTATTTTTTTTTTTAAGCTCAGCAGTTAAGCATGACTTTAGCAGTAATTCAGGAATGGGAATATGAGTGGCACTGATGATATCTGAAGGATCTAGTTGAGTGTAAGCTGTAAATATGATAGACTTTTGAATAGTTAAATGTTAGTACAGTCTGTTTCCCATGAGATTTATGTAAGTCATCTATGTGATAATATGAAATGGAGTAATTTTTGTACACTGGAGGCAATTAAACTGCCTCAATATTTTATTAACATCATCACCAGAATGACAATGTTGATAACTAGCCTCTGGTTTAAAAATACTATCTGCATGTTTCATTATTCAGCAGTTTACATTCACTTTGATCACTTCAGCTCTGACTCTCTTGGTAATGAGATTGCTTATTTGAGTCTTAGGGTAACTGATAAAACAGCTAGACAATGTTGGCTATGTTCCAGTGACAGGCTGTAATTCTGCATAAGTAGCCAGCAAAGTAGCACTGTACCAAAATAAATGTAATTTAGGACCTCTTGTTGATTCAGACAGCTGGTTTTGAGTCTTGGACTCTCATCAGCCGCAGTGTAGATGGTAAAGAATATTGATTTTATATGCAACTGTAACAGTCATTAACATGAATACAGGATTACTTTATCTTATTCCAGGGATGCCATGCAGGGCTGTTGACTAATGAATACTATGTTAGGTATACAGAATTGGATTGTTATACTTGTGTGACATTATAAAATGGCCTTAACATTCAAATAATATTTTACTGTGCTTCTTGTGGAAGTTATTATGTACTGTTTTGGGATTAATGTATAACACGATGCATAACGTGATATGTATATACAAATGACAGGACTGTATTTAACGTTGAATCTTAAATTCATCTTATAAATATATTATGTATTTAAATCTGTAAGTATTTTGGCAAAAACATGCTGGTATCCAATACAACAATATGTGATAAAATAAATGTCTTTAAATGTCATCTGGCACAACACAAAAACAATAAATGCAAATAAAATAAGGTACTACTTTTGGTCATGATACAGTACATGCACATTAATATGTGAATTTTCAACCGTGCTACACTTTTGTCAAAAACTGACACTGTATAAAGTATTGCTGAGTTTACATTTTTGGATTGGCACATGAGCATGGTAATACAAATAGACGTATGATCTGTTCCATATATGAAAATCTATTCCTTAGTTATGTAACATTAGTTCAGGATTTTAAAATATATATTTTTTAATTATGGTTTGATATTACAAAGTAGGAATGTGCTCACAAGTGTACATAATGGAAGTATTTTTATTTCAAATATAAATTTCCCTTGTCTGGAAACAAAGTCCTTTTAGAATGAGTTGCAATAAATTTTATGTAGCTCCTGTGCCCTGTTGTGTGAGAAATTATTCTGAGATTCGTGGCAAAGTATAAGACATTTACTACTGCAACATCAGTGTATCTCTACTACCAATTACTTCACAGAGTAAATGAAACACACTTCTAGTTCACATAAGGAAATCAATTTTTTTTATTGAATACTATATTTTAAAATGATGGTGTCAACAAACTGAATACAAAATAAAAACATCCCCTGGATTCATCAGGATATATTAACTCAATGGAGCATAAAATATATATTCAATGCCCATTCTGTGCTTCCAAATGCAAATTCATATAAGTCAATAAAGCTCCATAGCTATTTGATTTTTGTTAATTTGAGTTTCCTATAGCTGGCAAACTGAACCAGCAAATCCGCTGAGACTAATAATTAATCTGTGTCTGAAATGCTATAGTATGCTTTCTCTGAAGCCATTTATGTGCCACAGCTGCATTAAATTGATTTGTGTCTCTTTCCCTTGAAGAACCTGAGATTGCATTTTGACAGCTGTAATGCAGACAATAACTGTATCTACATTTGTAAAATGTTTTGCATTGTTTAGGTGGTAATTTGGATGAACAGCCTGAATAGATGCTATGAATTTCATAGATATGAATGAAATTTTGTAGACATGGTAAATGCTGCTTGCTTAAAAATAGATTTATGGAAAATATATGAGCACATTGATGGCCTGATTCTGCATTAAACACTGCAAGAAACTACTGTGAGGTTTATATATCATGGATCATTGCCCGCAAAGAATCACAGTCTCTCTGTGGATTGTAAATAATTGAATCTTATTGGCTCTTAACTCTGCAGCATGGGTCGTAATTGTTTACCCATGCATTCCTTGTATTTCTTGGCACTACATATATTTTTTTGATTACAAAGCTGTTGAAAATAACCATTAGATTAACAGTGTTTTCAGTTTTGTTAAAATGGCATTTTGTACATTACTACTAACACTACCATACATTAGGGAAGAACTATCAATGAAACATTGTGTATGTATTGACTGAATTAACCGAGAGTTCATAAACACTTTAAAAGAGATGGTGGCATGTTCAGGCTGCTTTTACTAACAAAAACGGTATATGCAGTAGGGCAGTGATTAACGTCTTGGTCTCACACCTGCAGGGTCTGAGGTTCATGTGGGGTCTGCATATTCTCCCAGTTCTATTTTTGTGTTTTAAGTAAATATAGATGTAGCTACAGTTATAGCTATAGATAAAGACATAGATATTGTTGTGGTTATAAAGGGTATATGGACTGATTCATTTGACACACAGCATATTGCAGTCTGCCTTTTATGCTTTCAAATCATTTCTGATTTTTGTTTTTGGCATTCTGCAAGAATGCAAGATAATATAGCAATAACTACGCCTGGGTAATGCTGATTACCCACGGTTGGCGTGGTTTGGTCCCGGTGCTAAGCCCGGGACCAAACCACGCCAACCGTGGTAAATCCAGCATTACCCACACCAGAAGTGGTTATTGTTATTATTAATGACATTATTTAAGAAAGAAATAATTACTTTTCTTAAATAATGGCATTGTATAATAGCTCTTTGCTGCCCTTCCGCAGCTGTCTGGTGTTCCGCGGCAGTTCTGATGTACTGCGCATGCCTACGCAGTACATCAGAGCTGTGGGCAAAAGCAACGGAGAACGCAAGATCTCCGTTGCTTTTTACTGTCTCGCTATGTTAAATGGGTTTAACATAGCGAGACAGCTTTAAAATAAGCAACGGAGATCTCCGTTGCTTATTTTAAAGCTGTCTCGCTATGTTAAACTCATTTAACGTAGCGAGACAGGTTAAAAAAAAATCAACGGAGATCGCAAGATCTCTGTTGCTTTTTACACACTGTGTCGCTATGTTAAAGGAGTTTAACATAGCGAGACAGCTTTAAAAAAAGCAACAGAGATCTGCGTTGCTTTTTTTAAACCTGTGTCACTATGTTAAACTCTTTTAACATAGCGAGACAGTGTTTTATACTAACGGAAAAAGTCCGGGCGACCGGACCTTTTTCCGTTAGTATATTGAGGGATTTACAACGGGCACGCTGGTTGGGCTGGCCAATCAGCGTGCACGTTTTAGAGGAGGCATTGTATAATTGCAGTTAGTTATCCTCCCCCCCCCCCATATGTCTTGTTCTATCACCGACTCTGTTGTTAATGTTTCCATTCTTGTTGTTGTCTATGTACTTCATCTCGGGTATCAGTTGCGCAACACAATTATTGGGTAACAATCAGTGATTTTGTCATAGTGGTTTATGGAGTATTATTCTGTCAGAGCTGTAGGAACATAGAAATCTAAATAAACTTTCAGTTTTGTTTTGTTTTTTTTTTATTCTTTTCGTTCCCACTGCCTGCTGAGTATACATCATTTCCTTGTCCAATTAGTCCATTCCTTCTCCATCACCAGGGATGAGGTTTGGCCATATAAGCTGCAAATCTGTTGAGTAAGTCTACTCAGATGTGCAACAAGTTGACTGTGATTGGTTGTCTCCGACATCTGTGAGGTCATTTCCAGTAAGCAACCCCCCCCACCACCACCACCACCATAAGGCACCACAAGCAGTCATCCTTGGTTTCCAAAAGGAATGACCATATCTGTATTCTTTGTGCTCCCTTCCTGACAAAGGTGAGAGGGCTCTGTCCTCTCACTCCTCTCTCATCCCTGCCTAGCTTTTGTTGTACAACAGCTACTAATTTAATCACAGACTTCTGTGTCATAATAGGGGCTGTATCAATCTACATTACAAAGCAAGGATCTTTTATGGATTTAATTACTCAATAACATCTGAAGATGCAGAAGGAAGAAGACCCGTATCACATCTGCCTGGGTGCTGTAGCTACCACTCTAATTGTCCTGTCCTTTATTTGCCTCATCCGAAAATTTCTGATTAGTTAGACTTGAACCACTGCCCCAGAAAGTGCATTTCAGGGTCCTGCTTACCCTTACTGTGAAACATTTCCTTAAATTCACTGCAAATTTTCTGCCTTCCACATACCACTCATGTGATGATGATCTCCTATCCTCCTTTTTCAGCATTATCTCTCCCACTCAGAGCAATCCAGTATGTCCATACAAAGTCCATCTATTCTAGTATTTCTTCTAATCTGCACATGTCTAGTCTTAAACTTCTTTCCTCAGGCCTCCAGTGCCTGCATAATTTTGGTAACCCTGCTTTGTGTACCGATTATTGGCCTAATTTCTCCTCCTTCAGCACTGGACACATTACAGCATGCAGTACTCAAGGTGTTGTTGTATTAATGCTCTGTACAAGGGAAATATTGCCTTAGTACCACTGGAACCTACTACATATCCTGTGCACCCCCAGTGTCCTACAGACCCTCATCACTGCTATATCATATTGCATAACATGATACAGTTTATGAGGCATCATTTTTCACCACATGTTTTTCCTACCATCATACCTAAGGGTGCCACAACAATTGTACAAAGTGCATATCATAGCATTTGTTTACATAAAATCTCAGTTGCCAGCTACTTACCCATGATGCATACTTTTGCAGGGCTCTGGAGGTTGTCAAACCCATCACTACCTACTGCATCAGCCTTTTAATAGGTTCATAGGTAGGTACTAGGCTATTGGCCCTAGGGCCTATATAAGCCTAGCCAAAAAGATACCCTGGCTTTCACCACCCAAGAAAATTATTTTCCTGTGCCCCTGTCAAGCAGAGTCACAGAAGTGATCCCTGGGGTGAATTTTCTATTTCCCATCCAATCATCAAGATTTTTCTTGAAGAGTGCTAATGAGGAGCTCTGTTTGACATAGGTAGTCTGTTCCAGAGTATGGGAAGTCTCTGGGACAGGAGTCGATGCCTCCAGCATGTTCTGTTTATTGTGGTGACAAGGTTTAGGTCCCTAGTGCATGTAGCTCAGAGGGATTGGGATTTCTTTAAGTGGAGCATGTCCAACAGCTCTGGGTTTGACATAGCTTTGTATGTTAGGCAGAGATAACCTCTGAGTAGACGATATGCGACGGAGTAAAGCTGGAGTATTTTGCGATGGTCTGTGTAGGGCATCTGTTTGAGGCCAGTAATTCTCTTTGTGAGGTATTTCTGCGGCCTTTCCAGTTGTAGATGTCTTGTGAGGTACATACCAAAAGGGGCGTTGTACTCTATAATGGGTCTAATGAGTGATGAGTAGAGGGGAACAATGACCTCTTTTTTTTTTTCTGGATGAGAAACCTTTTGTGATGAGGTGTGCCACATAGAAGGATTTTCTGACCACTGTGGCGATGTGATTATCAAAGGGGAGACTACTGTCCACCTGTGTCCCAAGGTCTCATCACACTTTCAGTGTTAAGTAGACTACCGCCTATGTGGTAGTTCATGGGTACCGAGTTTTTACCAAAGGGGATGACCATGCACTTTTTGGCATTGAGCTTGAGGCCATGGCTTTGACACCAAGCATCTGTCTCATCGGGCCCTTTTGTAGGATGTCCACATCGTTAGGAGTTTCGATTATGGCTCCTAGTTTGCAGTCATCTGCAAACTTAGTTAGCTAAAGACCTTCTGTGTTAGCCTGTACTTCAGAGAAGTAGATACCAAACAGGAGAGGACCCAGGACTGAACCCAGTGGTACTCCACTTGTCACTGGTCTGAAGTCTGATTTGGAGTCTGCTACTTTCACAGTGTGGGTTCTGTCAGTAAGCCAGTTGGCAACCCATCTTGTGACATAGGGATTTATACCTAGTTTAGTGAGTTTATCTATAATTCCAGAGTGGGGGATGGTGTCGAAAGCCTTGGCGAGATCTAGATAGGCTGTGTGTACCATCTTACCATCATCTATGGCTTTGGTGACTGCTTCAGAGAAGTCTATAAGATTTAGGAGACAAGATCTGCCTTTTACAAACCCAGACTGTGTGGGGTCCAGAGTTTGGAGATTACCAATGTCTTTGTTTATGAGTTCCATGATGATACGTTCCATGGCCTTGCAGACCAGGCTCGTCAGGCTAATGGGGCAGTAGTTCCCGAGGTCTGTCATGGCTCCCCCTTTGTGGAGTGGGATAACCATCACAGTGTGCCATTCAGTGGGTACAAAGCCCAAGGTGAGGCTATGATTGAACACAGTACTTAGGTGGGGTGCCAGTTCATTCTGTAGTTCATGTAGAATGCAGCCTGGGATGTTGTCAGATCCCATGGATGCTGTGTTCTTGGCTTTGGAGTTTTTACCTGTGCAGCCGTGATTACAGGAACTTTGAATTCTTCTGGTATAGAGATGGGCCCTTTAGGGGGTGAGAGGGAGGTAAAATTAGCACTGAACCTATCTGTCAGGATGTTGGCAATATCAGTTCTGTATATTTAGTGCCATTGTGCTGTAACTCAGAGCAGATTTGAGTGTTGCCATTGAGATTCTTGACATAGCTATAGAATGCTTTGTGGTTGTCTTTAGAATCAGTGGCGAGTTTGTTTTCATAACTAGCTTTGGAGGATTTTATGAGGGATCTCAGCTTCTTACTGAGGCTGACCAGGGAGTTCCTCCAGTCATGGGATTTTACTCTCTTTTTTTGCAACAGTTTCTTTCTGCTGTTGTAGAGTTTATTTATGGCAGAAGACCACCAGATTGGCTTCCTTTTTTTGGAAGATAGCATCTTGGTTCTGTTAGGGATAGCATGATCCATGCACTCGTGTAAGTGCTTATAAAGTGCATTTGTGTAGGATTCAGCAGTCGTACCTCTAGGGTCCATCTGTATGGGTGTTGTGAAGTTTGCCACTTCTGTCTTAAGAAGCATGAAGTTGGCTTTGGAGAAATTTTTTATGGTTGTTTCCCTAATGGGAGGTGGGGGGGGGGATGTGGATGTCTAGGGTGATTAGCTTGTGGTCGGATCTGACCAATGAGGAATTGATCTGTGGTGTGGAACACCGGTAGCCCATGTTGGTGATGACCAGGTCTAGGATATTGCTGCCCCTGGTAGGGGTGTGGATAAGTTGATCCAAGGCTTTGGAATTTATGAATTCCAGAAAACATTGAGCAAAAGAGTTGGTACATGAGTAGTTTTCCCAGTTAATGGTGGGGTAGTTGAAATCACCCATTATTAGGGTGTTGGGTTGTACCCTAATATTTTCCAGTGTATTAAGAAAAGAGGAGTGGGAATCCTAGGGCATGGTGGGGGGGTCTGTAGCAAGCTACAATTTGGATTGCGGTCTTGCCCAGAGTTAGTTGCACTTGGATAATCTCGGATGCATTATGCTGAGCAACTAGCTTGGAGGTGTGGACATCCTTAATGAATATGGACTTGCCTCCACCTTTAGTGTTTCAGTCCGGGTTAGGTAGCCGAAAGGTGTGGTATGAATTATAGCCTGATAATGCAGGGGTGTTCTCTGGAGCTTTGAACCAGGTCTCTGTCACTGCATAGATGTCGATGTTCTCCATTTTAAGGAGTGTCTCAAGTGAGTGCATTTTGAGGTTTAGACTTCTAGCATTGAGTAGCATTACCACCAGATTCTGTTTGCTTGTACCTGTTACAGTGGTGAATTTGTCATTTGAACCTTGTCTAAAAAAGGCACTATACCAGTGGCAAGAGCCTTTGCCAGTATCCAGAATCCCAAGGACGACAGGTGCAGGCCATCTCTGGCAAAGCATCGTGGTCTGTTGATCATGTCATCCCAGGCAGGCAGGTACTGGATTCACTTAAAATGACACCAGAGGCTTAGCCAATTGTTGAAGTGAATCATTTTGTTTTTGTACTATGGTATCATTCTGGGTGATAGTAGGATGCTACTCATGGCTAGGGTCATACCTGCCTGGGTTACAAGATCAGAGAGCTCCTCCATGTCTCTCTTCATGTAGCCCCGGGAGGTACATCTCAGGTCATTCACACCAACATGGACAATGCAGAGTCATATTTGTACTTGTTGTGGAGTGACCTGAGTGCGTGCATTATGTGGCGGACCCTGGCACCCGACAGGCAGCTGACAGTAACTTTCTCCTTGTTTAGCCTGGTGAGTGGAACATCAGTGTGCCTGACTATAGAGTCACCTATGACTAGAGTGTTGGGTACGTTATGCCTTATGGGCTGTAGTTGAGTGGCACACTGAGTTTGTGGGCTGTGTGTCATTTGGGTTGTGTTGGGGGGGTGGAGGTTGCTTGCATTTCTGCTATGGAGGTCTTGGTTGGTTGGGCAGATTTTTATTGAGAGCCTCCATGAATGTAGGCATGTATTTTGTGCTTCTATGTGTGTGTTTTGGTGGTGTAGATTTTGAGGGACTATGTGATGAGTGTGGTGTGGTGCAAGTGTTTAACTTCTCCTCTTGACTGTCTAGTCCAGTCTTCAGTAAAGAGAGCTTCGCTTCCAGTTTGGCTATATAAGTGCATCTCTCAGTCTGTAGTGTTGGGTGGTAGGAGGAGGGGGTTGTCTGCATACAATAGTTAACACACAAGTTGATCTTGCATTCCAAACCCCGTGTGGTATTGGGCACAGCTATATTAAATGGTATTTATCATGGCACTGAAATCGGTGGAACTTCATTGTTACCGGACGTTCTCAGAGTGGTTTATCTTTAACAATTACCCCATGATTTTAGTTAAACATCACGTTTCTAGTTTACATTATCATTTTGATACCTATTCTCTACTTTCATTTTCATACTGACCTTCTGCAAGCTGTAACATGATTCAGTCTTTACTCACTTTAGTGGTGACTAGTCATAAACACAAGCTAGTTCAACTGGAAAAAAACTGTCAGACCTGTAATTATTTGGCTTCTAGCTAGCTCCACTATTAATGGGCATGAACCATTGACTTAAATTGCTCATTGTTTCAGTTTCTTTTAAACCATTTATCACTGATTTTATTTTTTCCCTTTAAAATTCTTTAATGGCTTGTAGCTGAGAATTGATTCTTAAGTACGCCATTAACTATTTACTGACACAAGTATCTTGACCATTGTCTTAAATGCTGTATATATATATATATATATATATATATATACATACATACATACATACACATAACAGTAACACCTGTTAACATTAGAGATTCTCATGTCATGGATGATTATTGATAGTAAGTCTAGTCCTAACTGAAAATTATTGCATTTGTGCAACTGGCACAGCTTGGAAAACTGCTGTTACATATATTAATGGTTGGGCTGATGAGATAAATAATATTAGGCAAAAAGAAAACAGAACACATTTGGAAAGAAGTGTCTACAGTCTGTAAGGATTACTCAATCCCTATTAAACATGATTCTATGGATAACAACTTTAGAATTTAGGATACAAGTGTTCAGCAATCTGAGGATTTAGAGCATGTAAGAGAAAAGACAGAGAGAGAAAAAGGGAGAAGTTTAGAACAAAGAACCAGTAAGAAAAATAAAATGATCATCTACAATATAATTTATATATACTAAAAAGGACACTGTTTGTTATGTAACATACAGGTTACAGGAGATGGTAATAGTGTTCAATTACAAATCATTCACTCTAAAGAAAATGAAATTGTTTTTCCAACAGAAAAGGTAGACAAAAAGAGGCAAAGAGCAGGCTAGAAGAAAGACATTTAAATTAAACGCAGCAGGATTAAAGAACATTACTATAAAAAAAGAGGGCAAAGACTGACGTTGACAGCATGGCTGGGACTGTGGAAGTTCAAAGACATCTATATGAGAATGTTATGCTTGCAAATGAAATAAGTAGCAAAAACGGTGAGATTAATAGGAGTAATGGAGATGAATGTCATTCTCTGGCAGCAATTGATAGAGCAGACATTAATGAATTAGAAATGATAGAATTTTCAAATCTGGTCAGAAATGCTACATTAGTAATTGGATAGTCAATTACTAGAGAAACTGATACTTGCATTTGTAGAGTGGCTAATGCAAGTTGAATAGTGTTATGCTTGCCAGGGGCAAAAATATAGGAAGTGAATAGAGCCTTTGAATACCTTCATGTAATGAAATATTGAGCTGTTTTTATTCTTGTTGGTTCAAATGATTTCATCTTCAAGAACTCATTTACAGTAACTAGGGAACATGCAGCCTGCTTACACAGCATGGCTTGTACACGTGTTAGCACACATTTTTCTGAAATAATATATAGAAATAAGAGTCATGTCGTGAATGACAAGATTTTGCAGGCAGATGCCTACATTAGAAAACCAGCTAATTTTAAAAAGTAGAAATGTGTAGAACATCCAAGCCAGTTTTGGGCATACATGTATTTAGTTAGGATGGAATCCACCTGTCGGTACAAGGAAAGATAATTTTTGCAGATATATTGTAATATATAACACAAGACAGAAACTTTGCCAGGTCAGATTTCTGAGAGTTCACAGCAAAATTTAATTTATCTGTTGTGGGTGTTAATGCTTGGATCATTAGCCATAATTTTATTGGAAAAAGTGTTGACCTCTGGCTACGATTGATATTGTTTGTAAATCATGGTTAAAGAACAGTGACTGGAGACCAGATTTGTCAGGATATAAATGTTTTCACTCTAACAGACATTCTAAAAAAATCAGGTGTAGGTGTTATGATACAGAGTAAAGATTGTTATGAGACCTGTGATTATTGCATGTTTGATAACACCAGTACTGTAGATTTTTTAAATTTGGCAATAAAGGCAACTCAAACAAATCACAATTGCTGGAGTGTATAGATCACCAAACTTGGGTGCTGATGACCTAGAGTAAGTCATATGTTTTTTTTTTTTTTGTCCTGGTCCACTTTAATAAACACACAACACTGAATGACATTTGACTACCTTTATTAAAATTCCATAAATATGATTGTTAACCAATAGTTATAAATTTCAACCAAAAACATGACACCAGTGATGACAACATCCATGAAAGGAAACATAAATTAACCATAAGGGCAGAGCAACCAGTCACCCTTGATAAGCAGTGTCCCCCACTTGCTTACTTATCCTTTGCACTAACAAGGCAGCGTTCCCCCCTCACCTTCAATTTTATTGTATTACACCACCATCCATATAAGCAGCTCAGCTTACTTATTTACTTGTCCACCAGAGCAACCGCTCACTTTCCTTCCAAATTTATGGAATTGCACATCCATCACCAGAGGGGAACAGAAGAGGGCAAGCCTGCCCCTCTTCTCCACCTTCCCAAACTGAAATAACCACAATCCCCACTAATAAAAAAAAGGGAAGGGCAGGAGGGTAGCATGTTCATGCCAAAATGTGACTCCTACCTCAGTTACTCTTGACAGAACCCTCTAAGCCCCTTCCTATCCTTACCTCATTTCTGCCTAAACATCCCTCCATCCCATTTAACCATATCCACCCCTTATTCTCTTAATTCCTGCTAGCCTATGTAACTGGCCCCATTTGAGGATGTCCCCGGACAAAATGGTCTGTTCCAAACCTCATTTGTCCTGGTCCACTTCAATAAACACAACACCGAATGACATTTGACGACCTTTATTAAAATTCCATAAATATGATTGCTAACCAATAATTATAAATTTCAACCAAAAACATGACACCAGTGATAACATCCACGAAAGGAAACACAAAATAACCATAAGGGCAGCGCAACCGTTCACCCTTGATTAGCAGCTTCCCCCACCTGCTCACTTATCCTTTGCACTAACAAGGCAGCGTTCCCCCGCTCACCTTCAATTTATTGTATTACACCACCATCCATATAAGCAGATCAGCTTATTAACTTGTCCACCAGAGCGACTGCTCACTTTCCTTCCAAACCTATTGAATTGCACATCCATCACCAGAGGGGGAACAGAAGAGGGCAAGCCTGCCCCTCTTCTCTGCCCACCAGCCTGACCTGGCTGTTCCCCCTCTCTCCTCCAAACTTCCATCATCTAGCCACCATTAGTGGATAAGGCCAAACATCATTCGGTGTACAATAATTACCAGGACATTACCAGTCCCATTACCTAATGATTATCATGGCATGACCTGCCACTGGACCAGGAAAACAACCACCGAAACTAAATAAAAGCAGTTGCATACCACCCTTCACATAACAGCCCCCTTTTATTTGCCCAATGACATGTAGAAACACCCGAAAACTTTCAAATACCATTTAACAGCTGCCTTGTTAACACCAACTACCCATTATAAACAGTAAGGCACCTAAACCCCATGATAGCTTCAGCAGTCTGACCCCTCTTAGCTCTAGCCGTACCCTTGAATGCCACCAGCAATATACCAAACTTGAAAATGCACTATGCTACCTGGTTGAAACAAGATTAGTGACATGCCAACTCCATCCAGAATGTAGAAAATAAACCATACCTTTTCTCTCCTTCAAGTACGGTAAATCAAAGCCACACTTCCCATGCAAGGACACCCCATCTAGCTCACCACCTGAATCCACTTACTCAATGCAACCCACTAATGCCCTACCCCTGAAGGCTGCAACCCTACTTGAGCCAATCCAAGAAAAACCCCAGCTACCAATAATACAATGTAAATTCACTGCTAATGCTCCCCACCCAAAACAAGCAAAAGAAACCATTATGTTGCGACTATTGGGAAGAAAATATAACAATTCCATGTGGCTGCCTTGTTGGAAGACCATGACCTCTTTTCACACCACTCCATCAAATGACATCAACCTTGACACCCCCCCCCCTCTTGCCTGTCAAAGCAACCTTCCTTCAACCTACCAAGTAATGAGCAGTCAGCCCATCTCCATTTGCAACCTCCGAAGGAACTGTGAAAGAAAAAACTGTAAATACTTCATTCACACATAATCACAACTTCTTAATGACAGTATGCGCCACCACTGGCATATCTCCTTCATCAACTGCTTAAAATGCATTTACTACCGCATACAAAACACCAGTGAGATTTAAGATGTGTTAACAAAACTACCAGTAAGATATCCTCCGCACCTCACAGATTCGTGATACAACTAATACCCATGCAAAATAAACAAATTATTGCATTAAAAAGCCTATTCTATAAATAATATATCACTCTTTTCCCAAACAAGTGGTTCCCAAGAATATTGTTAACCATAATTAAGGCAAAGAAAAAAAAAAACATCCATAGTCGTGCTATTATAGCTCATCACCAAACCTCAGGTGTAAATTCCCCCCACAGCTCTACCTATATTCCTTTTGGACATGAACAACAATCACCCATGTCCCTCTTAAATAAGAGCAACATGCATTGCACTCTTGATTAAGGAATCTTATTTACCTGAAGCTGTCTTGTTCATCATAACCTTAGAGCCATTAACCTAGTAACTACCCCCGCTCCTGAAATTGGTGCCGCTCCTCCCACAAGTAAGAACCCAAAACTACCCCGAAGCAAATATCAAACCCTGCTATAACTTCCCCTCAACATACCTTATCCTCCCTTGGCCTTACACTACCCAGCTGCACCAACCTTGAAATGCCATAATGAATACAAAACAAACATTTGTTAACATACCATCTACCAGACTTCAACCCAGCCTCCTCCAGCAGAATACCTTACCTCCAGATACAAGTGCATAATAACCATAAATAAAATGAATATAGATAAACTGACTTTTAAGGGCCCTAGCACCAGAAACCTAGTGACTTCCTATGCCTGTAATTACTGCACATCAACCCCCACCTGTAGAAACCCCCCAGATCCCCCATAACAGATCCGCAACCCTGCTTTACCCAGCCCACAACATACTCCTTTACTTGTCGATACACTACCCAAACCACACCAAGTTCGACATATCTTGCTAAACTGCGAATAAAATAAAATTCCCTGTGACCCTTTTGTACACACCTCCAACAAACGGAACATCCAGACCCTAACATCAACTACCTTAACTATTACCTGCAGGACAGCGACTGTTTACATTACACTACCCAATCAAGCACAGTTATGCACCATTCCATCAATGGCAACAGCCACTGGTACCTGCACTGTCACACCCCTAGTCCTATCTTACCTTGACCAAAACATACCTCCTTACATAACTCCCTATGCACCAGTCCAGCACCAAAATCCACAATCCCATTGTACACTAGTCCAACCATAAAAATCCACATAAAGCATCCCTTACCTTTCAAAGGCATTTAAGCAGGGTGCCAAGCACTGGTCACTCAGCACATGCCCATCTTTGTCCTTCCTGTGCACCTCCCGAGCAGCAATGGCATCCATTGAACCGGGTCCAACACCTTCGACTCTCCTTCCCTCCAGTCACCAATCACGCCCACTTGATTCCGCACCTCTGCAATCTGTAAAAGGAGAAACACAGATTAATCACCTTGCCTTAACAGAAGTAAAGATGGGAAACAAACCCCCTACCCAACCAAACACTACGCTCACCCCTTACTGCCTGCATTAACTAGCTGTCTGATCTGAGAACTATATTCAGATATTTTGGACTTGCATAATAACTTAAATTGTTTACATCCATGGATACCCTTAGTCAAACAAGTAATGGCCTAGAACAGAACACTGTGGGACACCCTGACTGAAACCAAGGATTTCACCTGTCCAGTTGCTGTATGATACTTGCCATGTCCTATTTGTAAGCCATGCACCTATCCATCTTATTGAGAGTACATCAATTCCTAGTTGTACTGATTTATTAATCAGTGTTACGTGTATGACCCTGTAAAATGCTCAAGTTAACTCTATATAAATTACATCACAGGACACTTTTCCGTAATCAAACAGATGCATCTGTGTTCCAGACTGTGGTTTGAATAAGGAAACTATAGATTCATTTCTTAATTTAAAGCATGCAAGATACTTGGCTCAAACTATTCACATTGTTGTTGTTGTTGTGTCTTTCGGCTTTTCCCGGTTAGGGGTCGCCACAGCGGAGCTCCAGTCCGCTAATGATTGGCAGTTGATTTTTACGTGCTGAGTTGCCAGCCCTAACGCACAACCTTCAACAAAGGTATGCCCATTCACGCATGTCTCCATGCAGAAGACGCTCTAGTTGAGAGTCGAACCGGTCAGCATCTTACTGTGAGTCGACAACGCTACCGCAGCATCACCACCGTGGATTCACATTGTAATATTTTTAATTATTGTAACAGAATACCAAGAACGAGCCTTGAGTTAAACATGCTACAATAACAAAGATAGTTTTTCTAAAAAAGTATGTAGCACACAGTGTAGTCCAGAAGCATAATTCTGGCAGTGTAAGTGCAATCTTAAGGTCTCATTAAGAGCTATGAACTATGGAATATCAGTAAATATCATTGGAGAACCAGAGTAAGAAACATGTATTCATCTTAATTCATTCACTGCAAAACTATTAGCACAGAAAGCTTTCACTGTTTCAAATCTTGTAAAGACACTGTTTACTTGAATTTTTTGTTGAACTCTTCTACCAACGACAATAAAACGGCAATAACCCACTATCCTTGATATATTGTTCCAAAAGTGAACTGCAACAGGATTGGTTTTAGATGCAGTCATTGTGTGTAATATGTTCCTGAATGCATTTGCGTACAGGTCTCATAAGTCTGTCCTATGTAATATTTATACAGGGACACCTAGACCATACACTACAGTACTCTGATGATAATCCTATTTCTACATGAAATTAAATTCAAATCCAGTTATAACAAAACCCCCTCACCTTGTTGTGCCCCCCCCCATACTTTAAAGTTATCAGTTGAACATCCCCTACCCCGGCACACTAAAAGGCCCTGTCTGCATTGCTTTGCTTCACAGATAAAAAAAAAAGACATAGTACTATGCTGCTGTATGTTTCTGCTGCTATGCAACTTACATGAAAGATATGTTAAATACCGTAACCACCTACAAACTCCATAATGAAGCCACAAATATACTACTACATATATCGAAAAAGGGGGCTCAAGGTACAGCTGCTTATGACAAATGCTACTTTCTTTAACTCCACTTATGTTTTCAAGCAAATTACATAATGGGATAAGTTCAAATACTTTTGTTTTTGTCCTGCAACTTTTTTTTTTTTTTTTTATATTAAACAGCTTGTTCTCCATGCTCGCCAGCCTGCCCAGCAACTGAGCACAAGATACTCTACGAGTCACCAATGCACAGTTTGAAGTCGAGCCTAAATCATTTCATACCTCTCATCTTCGATCTTTTGCTCTCTAGATCTCCTTTCTCTTTCTCTCTTCTAATTTTTAGTGTATCTCTGTCTACTGCTCTTGGAAAATTTCCTGTAAAATAAAACATATTAACTAATCTAGCCCAGCTGAGAGTGTTCACCACAGCTGACCATAAAGAAAACAGTTCGACAAAGCTAAGAGACCTCTGTTCCTCATGGATTTGGCCTATTGGGAAGTTTTGGAAAATCATTGTTGGCAACCATGTTGTGCATGGTTGTTCTGTTGAACAGAAATGTCGCAGGAGTGGATGCCACTTCATGGACAGTGAGGGGTGTGGTCTCTGAAGATCACAGCTTCTGGATGTCCGGAACAGAGGTGGTGGGATTGGGGGTTTGCAGACCTTGGGAAATTGACCAACATGAGAAAACCTGGACATTCTGCAAAAACAGCAATCCAGTTTCCTCCCCCTTTGCCCTGCCATCCCCCAGAACGGCCAAACCACAGCACACATGCACTGCAAGCCAGGAGCCCGTGAATACCAGGGAATGACAAACAACTCTGGCGAGAGAAATCCAGCCGGTCCCCCCTTTTTTTTTTTTTCTTTTGGACCTTCCCCCAACAGCCATGAGACACCACCCAACCACCCCGAATGTCCCCACAAAGATGGGCGCCAAGCTACGAGGAACAACCCTCCTGAGAAACATGCAACCAATGGAAAACAACACTTCAGAAAATGTGCACAAACTGACATCTGGCATCCAGGAGCACATTTCTAAGCCCACGAATCTGCCCATGGTCTAGCTAGCTACAAGCACCAAACACCGTCAGCAACCACATGGAATCTGTCATTCTCTCTACCATATGTCCTAAAGAACAATTATGTTTTATTACTCCAAATATCCACATGACAGAAACACAATTACGCACAGGAATGCCACACAATCCTTTTACCACCAACGACCAACCCACCAGGCAAGGGGCCAGATCTAGTAATCACACAAATAACAGGTGAGTATAAAATCACACAATATAAGCTATTAACCTGACTACATCTTATTGTAAAAGTGATAAAATGTGTACAATTGCTGGGAGATTACTTTTATCAAATGGGGGGGTGTGTGCCCTCCGATACTCTTAACGGACAATAGAATAAGCGATAAAAGTACAGAGAACAACTACTGGTGCCGCTGAAGTAAACATTTATCGTGTTTTACACTTGTCAATCTCTCTCCCACCGCAACTTCATCCTGCCAGTACGGAGAAAGCCCCTTTCCGTTGTGACGCCTAGCAAAGCTGCTAACGATCAGCCATTCCAGCAACAACTGCGCCCGCATAACAACCAAACTATTCCAAAATTATTTGTTTGTTTCTGTTTTTGTGATATATATGATAATTATAGATTGCTGTTTTCCTCTTGTAATTATAAAAGCTTATAATAAGCACAGCGGGACCCACTACTACTTAAATGAATGCATGAATAATTAAAAGACTGACCAATGGATAATTAAGATATGCCTTTAGCTTAGCCACCAAGAAGACATCGAAATGTCTCAATAAATATGTGTTCACCACAAATGACACCCATAATGCTATAAAGTGAAATGTGTTCCTTCGGAAGGCAACCCCCAACTCTAACTTACTACTAAGTAAACTACACTTCAACAAAAAGCAGTGACCCAGAACACCCAGCTTGCATCTCATATCGAACTTTCACAAAGCCTGAAAAAAAATTGATACATATATCTTGCACAACCATTACCTACCAAATTACCAAAGGCTTACCTGTGTACCAAGTACCTACTGGTCGTCATGGACGTAAACCTGCCATGTAGTAAGTTCACACCAAAATGTAACTCCTACCTCAGTTACACTTGACAAAACCCTCTAAGCCCCTCCCTACCCTTACCTCATTTCCTCCTAAACATCCCTCCATCCCATTTAACCCTATCCTTCCCTTATTATCTTAATTTCTGCTAGCCTATGTAACTGGCCCCATTTGAAGATGTCACAGGACAAAATGGTCTGTTCCAAACCTCATTTCATTTTTGCATAAAATACAGGAGGGAAAAATAATAGTAGCTGGAGATTTCAATTTAACAGAAAAAATAGAATAATATTGATTGTACAGACCCCTTTTGCATGCAAAAACTACACAGTTTAGGATGACAACCATTTATTAACAACTAAACATATGATTTATTCCATAACAGTCCATTTTCATAAATTCATACATAACAAATTTCCGTAGGCAGCTTTAACCGCTCACCTTCATCCAAATAATGATGTGAAGCAGCATTTACCAATCCACTCACTTGAAAGCAAACTCCTGTTAGAAGCAGCGTGATACTAATTTCTGTCACAAGCAAGCACTATATCAACTCAAACAGAAGTAAATGAGAAGTAGAAACAGAAGAGATGATAGACACGCTTCTCTGCTCTCATAGTCCCCAATATGTATAACATAACCCAAGATACTAAAACCAACATAACAGAGGGCATGGAGGGTGGTCTCAGCAACCCCACCTCAGAATTTGATTCCCCAACTGACAAATACTGCATAAACTGGGTCTATATTAAATGTTCGAAGAGACCTCACTAAACCGTGAACATTCAAAACACATACATACAATTTCAAACATAAAGTAGGAGTCTGTGCCCACCACCCCCCCTAACTAAATATACCAACTCCAAGATCGCACTACAGTGGGGGTAAAGGGCAATGTCATGGCTCAGGCCAAGCGATTTTTTTTCCTGGGAAAAAAATCACTGACCTGATCCTTTTCTATTTTCGGATTTCGGTCTATATGTGTCGGCAAAATGGCATTCACTGTAACTAGCTAACGCGTCCCTACATCATTCTTCCCTTGCAGTCATTTAACCCTTATCTTCCTATCACCCAACCTATGTCCCTCTACATTGCCTGATTTCTCATAAATCAGCCATTTTTTTCAACCTCCTACCATACTGTGATGTCTGTGGTCAAATTAGTCTGCCCCCAAACTACATTTTCCAGACCACCCCCATGCACTCAAAAACACATCATTTAGGATTAGACAACCATTTATTAACAACTAAACATATGATTAATTGCATAACGCTTAATCTTCATAAATTCCAGCATAATGTATTACTATAGGCGGAGTTAACTGTTCACCTTCGTCCATAATTAACATAAAGCTGCATTAACCAATGTGCTCACTTGAACCCAAAATCCTGTTAGAAGCAGCATGATACCACCAACTTTTATCATAAACAACCACTATATCAACCCAAACCAAAGTAAATGAGAGGGGAGAACATATGAGGGGATAATCATACTCTGCCCACCAGCCTGGTAACAGGCTGTTCCTCTTTCTCCAAAATCTAAAATGATATAACCAGATTCTTCTAAAACAATGAAAAATGCACATTAAAGAAATCCAAGCCCAGATCACTTGAAATGTACCCCATTGACATGAAATATACCTCTTAACCTCTTAGAGCAAGAAATCTGGATGCCATAAATAAAAGTGGGACAAAGGCCCAAAAAGGGGACACTTTTTAAATATTGCTCTTACAAAGTTAGAAAATTGATAGAATAACAGGTTTTGCATTAGCATGAATTTTGTGAAAGGTATGGAGTTTGAAACTCGTGATTTGTCATTATTTTCTAACTTTAGACTTTAATGATTTACCACTAATTTGCTAGAAAACTACAATTTTATGAA
Source organism: Protopterus annectens (assembly GCF_019279795.1). NCBI lineage: Eukaryota > Metazoa > Chordata > Ceratodontiformes > Protopteridae > Protopterus > Protopterus annectens. The sequence continues at coordinate 1,963,025,955 of NC_056737.1, forward strand.
AAATGAACCAAAGTATGAGACAAAAATATGGACATTCTGCGAAAATCTGTACAGTTAAGAGGTATGAGTCACTAAATCAATTTGAGTCTCTCATCAAAATCACTATGGTCAATAATATAAACAAATAGCTGACCGAAAACCCTCAAAAGCCGATGATTAACAAAATGGCAAGCACGCTCAATAGCTATGAACTTGGCAGCATGCTTCCAAACTAAGCTTGATACTATCTCTGACCAAACTATAATCATAGAAGGAAACTCTGTATCTCAAAGTGGCCTAATCACCTACAATCATAGCTAATAATTATCTCTTTGAAGTACCCCCAAGTCATTACCTGCCAAATGCAAGAACAAAATATATGGTATTCCAAATCAAAACTGTATACCTTCAAACTTGTCCATGAGTTGATGCCACCTTAGACCTCTAAAACCTTGCCAAATGACATTCCACCCAAATTATCATAACCCCACGTCAGCTCCATCCAGTCTCACTGCTGAACGCCTTGCCCCCCAATACATGAATAAATGGCCCACTATGACAACTACCCCACTTAAAGAGAAGAGAGAGAGAAAACCAGAAAATATTAATAATCATCAAAAAATCCTCACCTACCTAATATAAGACAAAAATGCCCCAATGACTACTGCCCTGCCCTCTTTATAACCTCCACTGACCTCCCTTTTCTTGCCAAGTCAGATGTGCCCTCCCTATCCAAAAAGAATGCTTGGAAAATTTTCACCTGGGGAACCTAATGTACAAATGCCTTCAATATCAAACATAAAAATTGGTCAGCTTCTACCACCTTCTCACCTTGGGTATGATAAAACAACTCCTGAGCCTGCACCCATGTGAAAACTGTAGCTTCTCACCCCAAGCGAAAAGACAGAGACTCCTTGATGCATGCAAGTAATGAAGCTTGTGTATCTCTACTCAGCTGATCGGTCTTAGATCACTGTATCCACAGCAGCACTGTGGAAGAAAAAAAAAACATCCTTCCACAACAACAAACCCAACAGCTCATTCACTTGAAATGTACCCCTGTACATACACACTGACAGCATAGCCAAAAGCAAGTAATCTGCTGAATTGCTCATCAATAAGTGCAAACCTGACCCCACCACTCTTAAAGCATGCTTTGTTATCAGCAGATGCAAATCACTCGTCCTACCAAGAATGCAATCTCAGCCTCTCAGCGGCCAAATTATCGGCCACAATTTGGTTAGATCTTCCAACCCCACCACCCTAGTAAAAAGTCTAGAGGCTTTTAAATATAGCCTAACTGATTTAACTATCTGTTTCTGCAACCACACACTAGACAAGGAATGCAGCAATGACTTCCAAGACCACACACTGTCTTCCTCTGACAAACTTGACACAAATTCACAAAAGGCAGCCAAAGCCCTACAATACACTTCCACGTTGATACTGCCCATGATTGCTGAATAAGCTGCCACATTTCTGCCAGTATCAATACTGGTTCGATTTGCACCTAGAGCGCCAACCATCAGAACCTGTGAAACGGAAAATGAGAGAGGCTGTCAGCAATTGAATACTTTGCTTTTGGCAAATGTGCAGCTGAAAAGGAAAAAAAATTAATCAAACTTTGCAAAACAAGCTTCCTTAAAACTAACAAGAGCAACTTAGATTTAGCTGGTTTTGGATTTTAAGACCTGTACCACTGTCAAATTGTCTGAATTTAAAACCACCTTCCTGTCCCTTAAATACTCCTGCCAAACTACTGAAGCCACCCAAATAGGCATCAACTCCAAAAATGCCATGTCCCTCCTTCATTCATTTTCCCAATCATATGGCCATCAAGAAGCAAACCATTCTCTGCTGAAGTATACACCCATACCATGTCCTCCCATGGCATCTGTGAAAAATTCCTTCTGAATAACCCACTCCTTACGCCAAAAAGAAATACCACTGAAACAGTCAAGATATGTCACCCACAAACTCAAATCTGTGTGCACTAACTTTCCAACCTGCACTGAATGGTGTTTGCTTCCTTCCCCCTTCAGTAGAAATGCTACTGACCTGCAACAATTTTGCCTGGACTACTTGCATGACATGCAAAGTACAACAAACCCAAAAGCTCCATGACATCCTTAACCCTTACTTTATTTTTGGTGAGAAACCACCTGATCTTACACTTCAAATGTTCCACCTTCTCTTCAGGGAGACAAAACAAACCTCGACCTGCATCCACCATCAAGCCTAAAAAACATAGGGCCTTGGATGGTCCTTCCAGCGTCTCCTCTGTAAGAGGAACACCTATCCCATTGCACATGAGAACAAAAGCCTGCTTGACTTCCTCAGCTCCCTCATGACCCTCACCGACTAACAGAAAATCATCTAGATAATGAGCCTCCCTCTGACTACCCACTTTCTGCTGCCATATCCAGTGAAGAGCAGTGCTAAATTTATCAAATGTGGCACATGCCACTGCATAATCCATGGGTATTGCCTTATCAAAGTAAAACTGGTTACCAACCACCATACCCAAAGGTGGCCATTCCTCCTCCCGCACCAGCAACAAATGAAATGTTGATTCTATATCAGTCTTCACTAACCAGGGATCCACAAATCCCTTAATCACCTCGACTGCATTGTCCAATGATGACTACTTGACTTGTGCATACTCTTTGCAAATGTAGTTATTAACAGACTTATCCTGTAGAAAGGACAAATGGTGAATCATATGAAAATCCCCAGGCAACTTGTTAGGGACCAACCCCAAAGGGGATACCTTAAAATTAACAAAAGGAGGGGAATCAAAAAGTCCCAATAACCTTCCAGCTCTCAACTCTTTCTAAATCAGGCCCTGTAAAATCTCTTCCTTACCACAAACAGAATGCAAGTTTTTACAAACTTCTCAACTATCTGTCTCACTGCAAACATCAGGCTAGTTATGCTGCATCCAGGTCTGAATCTGAAGTGCTCATCTCCCATCTTAGGTTCCACTACTCCATTTATGACTCACCCTCTCAAGAACTTTCAGACAATGTGACAGGGGTTGGGTACCTCATTACTGCCAACAGTTGTGGATGTCCCTTTTGTTCTTGTACACTAGCATGAGTATGCTTATTCTCTAGTCATCCTAGGATATGCCTTTCTCTCTCCACTGCTATGAGTACCCTCAGTAGCCATTTCCCCCCTATCTCACCCACTATCTGTATCATATCTGTTGTGACCTTATCTGTGCCAGATGCTTTCCCTGACCTCATTTTCCTAAGTGCTATTCTTACTGCTGTTAGGATGGGCTCCTCCTTTCATTGTAGGCTGTGTCTGGGGCAGTACAGCTTCTGTGGGGTTTTCTTCATACCGCTGGTCATACTATAACCACACATTTCCAGAATGCAACTTCTGCGTCTCAAGGATTGTTAAAATAAGTGAACTACAGTAAAGCCTGAGAGCAATCATTTTCCAAACAAACCACTACATAATAAATCAAACCCAGCACTGAAGTCCTGGGCCTAAACCTGCCCATCCTCATCTAAACACAAAGCTGCTAGCGCTGCCAATAAATCCTTATTCCATAATGCATCAGTCTCAACAAAGTGCTACACCTCATTGCAGGCAATCAGCTCAAATTTGTCAACATACTCACCTGTCCATATCTTCTCTTTTACAGAAGTAGGAATATGGGGGGAAGAAACCCTTCCCCTGTCGACAATACCTGAGTAGCCAACCAGTCCTCTGGTCAAACTCCAAAATCAGAACCTACTTCATGCTGCAGCTGACCCCAAACTCACCAACAACAAGGTGCTCCTGTTGTCCCCCAGTGCCTCAGAGCCAAGCAGAATGTCCTGAACCTGATCCCCCCATTAAGTGCCTCCCAGCTACCTGCACAATCTCCATCAACGAAACCCTGCAGCACCTCACTTAAACCTCCCAAAAATGGGACCTCCACTCCCTGGCAGAATTGGCATATTATCATAACCTGCAGATGCACTCAGATTTGGGCCTTCCTCAAAACCTTTCTGGACAGAGCCAGCTGCCACTTTCTTGTCATGCTTCCCTGGCTGATGTCATTGCTTGCATTTTGTCACAATGGATACTTTGGGTGCAAGTGAATCCCCAATAACTCCTCCACCTGAGCAGCAATAGCTGCCCATCTCTCTCGTAATCTGCAGATCGTCACCATCTGAAAAAGAAAACAAAATATGTACTGGGAGAGAAGAAGAAGAAGAAAAAAAATATATCCATTCATATGGCTGGTATACTCCAAACTTATTTGACCTGAATGGTTTATGGCAATTGAAACAAGCATATGCTTCAATAGCTGCCATTATTATTGTTGTAAAATAACCATTAAATGTACATTCCTGGCTCTTCAAAGATGAACACTAAGCTGTACCACTGTAATGCGCTTGTGCATTCCTGGCTCTTCAAAGATGAACACTGAGCTGTACCACTGTAATGTGCATGTGCAGAAACTCCTCAAACTGTGCAAACTAATCCAAACAAGCTCAAACCTTCCCTTTCCTAACCAAGTTTACCCACTGACTTTTGTTTTGTAACCACATACAAAAATTCCACTGTCCTGGCTGCTGCAAGAGAACCCAATGAGCTGTTAAACAGTGACTTCCCCACTGCTTATAACATCCATATGCAGCTTATCCCTCCATTGTTTCCCTTTGTTGTGTTATTTCTTATTTCATTATTATTTTTCATCTATAAAACTTACCAAGCACCCTGGGGGAACCAGCAGAGATAGCCGAACCATCCCCTTCACCCTGCCAGTGCACCAGCATACCCTGATTTTGCTTCATATATTATTATTATTATTATTTGATTTTGGCTGTTAAAAATCAAACCCAGCTTCTTGTATCTAAGAGATGAAGAACTTTACCATTGTTCTAAAACTCCCCTGCTTCCAATTGAATTTGGTTTGCTCCTATAAAATGCAAGCTAACAGTCAAACCAAATCACTGAGGAATGACATCAACAAATAAAGTTGACTGAGCTTCAGCCTTCATAATCCTCAGAAAATTATGATAGCGCACCATCCATTACTGCGATCCATCTCCTGTTAACATACCGAGGATTGTAAGAGCACTCGCTGCCAACTGCCCCTATTTCTGGGACTTAGTACCCCTACTGTGTTTTTTGAAAGCTTGATAGGCATGTGGACTTGCTTAACAAGCTGCTGAAACCTCCTCAAAGAAAAACATCATGGTAAAGCCACCGACTGCCCTTATAAACCACCTTGACAGTCATATAATATCAAGGCTAGTTGAATTGAAATTACTCTTTTAACTAAAGCTGATCTAAAGGGATGTAAAAAACTGCTATTTCTAACAGCAATAAAAGTAATATCCACAGAAGCCTAATAAAATGTGCCAATGCTCCGCCAAAAGCACGGACCAGCAGAAAGTTCAAAACCATCCCCCAATCACAAAGCCAAGTGACCATCCACTGAATCTTGCACTCCAACTGCCAAATGAAACACCATTAACACCAAGAATCCTGTGAATTAGCAAGGCTCAGAAGCAGAATTCCCCAACCACGAACACAACTGAGTCTGAGTCATGATGCAGAGAAGAAAGTTCTGCAAAAACAAGAAGCCGTCAGAAAACACAGCACAAAGGACACTGCCAACCCCAACCACCAAGCCAACAACATGGGAACACAGCTTGTGTCTTGTCTATCTCTCCTTGCAATTAACATGATTCTACCTACAGATCACAAACTCCCTACATATCCACCAACCAAAGAAGGAAACGGGCCCAAAAGTCCAGCCAAACCACAATGAATCTTAAAAACTTTACTCAAAATGCCCCATCCAAAAATTCTACCATATAAAACAAAACAAAAAAAAACTGCTGACATATTTCACTCTACATCTTACTCCAAATAATCCAGGGCCTACCTGTGCCACAATACCTACTACTGGTTGTCTTGGAAGTAGACTTGCTATGCTCAATCAACAAGCCCATGCCAGAATCTGATTAACCAACTGACAAATACTGTATATACTAGCTAACTCCACCCTACTCATTACTTTACTTCCTGCCTACATCATTCCTCTCTTACAGTCATTTAACTCTTAGCTTCCCATCACCCAACCTCTGTTCCTCTACATTACTTGATTTTTCGCAAACTACATATTTCCTATTTTGCCAACCTCCTACCATAGTGCAATGTCTCTGGACAAATTAGTCTGTGCCCAAACTACATTTCTACAACTTTAGTAAGGAAAATATTTACAATGTATGTTCAGGATTAACAATTGCTGCAGATTGTAAATTTACCAGGGAACAGAACAATACTGGTCATTGTTTGTGCTCCTAAGGAAATGATTGTTACTTCATGTCATGTTTTGCCAACTTTGATTTGCAGTGATCACTGGTTATAAAGGTTAAATTACTGCCAGATAATTATGCCAGACAAATATCTTAACTAATGCATTAATAACAGACAATAATGAAGGAAAACAGTCACTATTTAAAAGTAACCGGAATGACATGTTCAATAAAAGGACTGATGGATGAAAAAAATAATGCTTAACATCAAGATCCAGACACACAAGGTGAGAAGGATACATTTCCACTAGAACAAGATACTTAATTAGGATGAGAGAGAAAAAAAATGCAAGCAATAGAAATGAGGTGAGACTATAACTTTGAAAACAGAAATGCGTGAACTGGGCAGTCGAATTAAACATAGTGTGAGAGTGAGACACGATCAGGAAAAATTTGAAGAACATTTATATAAAGACATTGAGCATAATAGGAAACAATTTTATATAGATCCAGAATATGTTGTGGGAGTAAAAACATACAAATCAGTAAACTCCGCTTAAATTCCAAAATTTATTCTCAAACAAACATGGTTATAAATATACAGACTTCTCAGTGACTCAATCCAGAAATACCAAGAGGACACCAAAAGTCTTAAAAACTTGATTTATTTAGCGCTTTCATTTCTCTCCAATAGAAACTTCATCAGAATACAAGAACCATTACACCCCAGCCTCACTTTAAAATCCCTCCGAATTACAAATTAACCAATCATCACTGCAATAAAATGCTTAAAGGCTGTTTAAAGAAATACTTAAAAGCTGTTTAAAGATATGGACACTTTTTTTTTACATTTCTAAATGATTCAGCTTTAACAAACAATCAATAGAGCATGTTTCATTGATACCTGGCATTCTTGTAGCATTTAATTTCAACTGCCATTTTAACAAATGGTCATCTGTACAAAAACCTCTCTGATCTTTCACAACTTGTTCAAGAACAAAAACTTGAAATAGTGTAAGGGTCATTCAGTAATATGCCATGCTAAAGCATTTTTAACATCTTCTTTTCTAATATTTAAAGCAAGTTCATACACTCTTTCTTTTAGCTTCCTGCTAGTTTTACCTACATAGAATGTGTCACACTCATGCACAAAGCAAGATAAACCACATTAGCTGTGTCACATGTGTGAGGTGGCCACGGCGGTGCAGCAGTTAGCATTGCCGCCTCACAGCAAGAGGTTCTCCAGTTTGATCCTCGGCTGGGGTGCCTTCTGTGCGGAGACTGCATGTCATCCCTGTGGTCGCGTGGATTTCCTCTGGATGCTCCGGTTTCCTCTCACATCCCAAAGACATGCTGTAGGTGGATTGGACACTCTAAATTGGCCCTAGGTGTGAGTGCGTGCATGTGTGTGCCTTCTGTGGAAGGTTAGGCGCTGGGCTGACAATTCGACACCATAAAACTCTACTGCCAATCATGAGCAGACAGGTGGTCCGCTGTGGCGACCCCTCGACCCCTAACTGGGAAAAGCCGAAAGAAGATGATGTGCCACATGTGTAATAATTCCATAGTCTAACTACTATACCATTTATTAAAACCTCATAACCAGTTAAAATAGACAGACACTGGGAGCATCGGCCACATTTAAACATGCCTTTCCTGGCTTTACTTATCATTGCTGTACTCTCCAGTAAATTCTTGAAAGATTTATCCTTCCTAAAAACAATCTTAGGGCATTCACCTACAACTTCGCTCACTCTATTATCACATTTTAAAATAGCCCAGTTTTTTCTAAGACTATTCACCACCATTTGACTGACTGTTGTATAGGTGGTGACAAAACACCATCCACTGTTTATTTCTGATTTTTTACTTATATTATTAGTCACCCTTCCACCTGTAACTAGGGAATCAAACCCATCAACATTTACTAATTCATCACGAATCTCTTAGAAGGATAATAGTGGTTTATAAATACGATGTAATCTTTTAAAAACCACCTCTTCCTTAATATTATTGAGAAATGCTACTGGATAACCTCTGTTTAAGAATATCTCCAAAATTGTTTCAACTTCTTTTAAAAACAAGGTATCATCTGAAACCATCCTAGCTATTCTTAAAAGCTGGCCTTTCTGGACTGTAATGGTTTTTGTATTCTGATGAAGTTTGCATTGCAGAGAAACAAAAGTGCTAAATAAATCAAGTTTTTAAGACTTTTGGTACCTCTGGATCGATTCACTGAGAAGTCTGTCTCTCTCTCTGCTTAGTGGTTTCAGTGTCTTTTGCATTACAGTAATGGTTATAAATATATTTGCAACATCTTGTACAAAAGTTTTGCTTTAAAAGGGGGTGATAAATTATGTTAGTAATAACTAATTAATAATGATATTGAAATTAAATTAGATTATATTGGGGAAAAAAATATGCAAAATGAACCCTAAACAAGCAAAGAGTAGACTCGGAACAAGTAATACACTTGTAATGATCCAAGAACACTGTCATAAAATTATAGCATCATTGTATCTTTTATTCACTAGGTCTTTTAAGCATGGAGAGATTCTTCAAGACTTGAGACGTGCACTTGTTAGACCCATCTTTAAGGGAAAGTAGCGCTCTTTTCCTAGTTGCATACCTCGGTCTGAATGTATATATGTTTCAGTGGTGTTGTGCCAAGTCTAAGGACAGCACATTGTCTGTAGCAGTGATATTGTCGGTAGCAATGATATTGTCTTATACTTTATTTGTACTCAGTCATACTCATACTTCTGTTCTTATCCTCACCATCCTCATTTCATCTTTCTCCTTCCTCTTTACCTTCTATATCTACTTACTATTTATTTTCACTTAAAATGTGGGTCTTTACTCAGTAATACCATTTTTTCTCACTTCATTCATATGGTTTCTGGGTAACCCCATATGATGCAATTCCAAGCACCATGTGCAGCTATGGTCTGTATAAACACATTTACATTGTCTTCTCCTCTGTACAGCCTTCCAGTTTTCCAAGCAGTCAGTGCACAACTCTTTTGGACCCTCATATGTCCCACCAACATACACTGTTAAGTATAATATCCTGCTATGGTAGGGTGTTTGATATACTTGCATATTCTTCCATGCTGTTTCAAATTACTCCATGAATATATAATGTGATTCATTAGCATGGAATGCTTAATGTTTTGTGGTCACATTATGCTTGGTAGGTGTACGGTTACCTGGTGGGGCAGTAAGTGGTATTGTGAATGGGAGCTAGAGTGCTCTGTTGTTACATGACTCTGTATGACTCTATGACAGAGGCCCCTATAAACATAGCAGAAACCATTCTTCCTCCCACAGCCCCCTTCTGTATGTGTAAACAGACTTTACATAACAGGCTAGGGCAGCACTCCCCTCTCTGCCACATTCCTTTTGGAATCCAGCCTAAAATATGGATCAGAATGAATCACGGAAGTAAACATGAGAATGTTTTTTGTCAAAGTTAAATCTAAAGTCTGTTCCTAAATAAACAATTGTTTTCTGATATTTAAAAAATGTGTTATCTAGTCATATAGGATGTCTAAAATTAAGATCAATAATCACTGAGTAAGTAAAGTGAAAGCTTTAAAATTTCAACAAGAGCCATGAATTAATCATTACACCACTTCATATGGTTTGTGGATGGCTGTTATTCCAAGAAGGCAGTAAAAGAAACTGGTCTTTAGCGAGTGAAGTTTTATTAGGGTTTATATGAACTCTGGGCCAAGGATTCGAAAACAACCCCATCCATGAGTGGTAAGGGTGTGGTAAAAAGAGCCTTTTAACACGATTAAGGAAATCAGTAATTTGGAGAAGCATCAGTCACAGTGAGAAAAGACCTCATTATCAGCCAATTTGCATATCTTTGAATTGCATGGTAATTATTACAAATGCTAACAAGCACTTTACTGTGATTATCACTGCCGATGGCTCATGCATCCCATTGGTATAGGCATTCCTGTCATTTATTCGGACGATAAATATTCACAATCACACATGGGCATGCCAACATACATCTTACCTGTTGCAGAGTGTACAGAATGTCTGTGATGTTGCATTCTAGTTGTCTGTCATACATCATGAATGTTTACAGTTAGTCAATAATGACAGACATTAGAATTTCACTCTTGTCATTAGGAAAATGCATCATGATGCAAGACCTATTTTTCTGTTAACTGTTTAAATGTATTAGAGTAATATTTAGGAAGACTGGCTAATGCCATCCTGTGTTCCTCCAGTTTTGACCAGAAGTCTTGAGCCCTCGTATGTCACGGACCATTACAGAAAGTCAATAATGGCAGACATTAGAATTTTATACTTTGTATTCCTAATATTCTTCATGCACCAAATCCTGTGTTCTGTTAACTCTGTAAGTGAATTAGGGTATCATTCAAGAATGTCCTTAGTGTGTAGTGCTCCCCCATTTATCTTTCATGTTGCAAAAAATTGTTGTTCTCTTAAACTTTGAAGTGACTTAGGAATATATTTAATAGTGTAGTGCCCCACCCAGTATTGCAGAATTTTATTGTGTGCCAAGGAGAACTTAGGTATGACAGTCACCCCCCCAGCAAACACGCACACAAATATACATTATCTCTCTCAAACACACATTATCTCACACAAACACACTTCCTATTGCATTCATGGGCATGCACGCTCTCACATTTGCTCTCTCTGCCTCATAGAATTTTGTCAAATACACAACATTGCACTTACACACACACACACACACACACATACCAACATACCCACATGCACATTCCATACACACATATTTACACACACTCACCTTACACCATTCATAACTCTGCATAAATGTTGCCACACCTTCCACACACCATACACACCCCTAACACTACCTATCCGCTATACTCCATGGCACCTACCTCTTACATAATCTCTGTCATTGAGATTAATCTCTAAAAGGAAAAGTTAACTAAGTATGTGGTGGTAATTTATGCAGCCAAGTGGTTCTATAAATTGCTTGCCTACCTAAATCACTTACTGCAGGCATTTTGGGGTAGAGCATCTAGTTAATTATCATATGCTGCTCCCCTAGAATGCCAAATTTATATTTTTAATAAAACAGAGTGATGCTGCATCTCTTTGAGGTAAAGTACTGTGGTATGGCTGTATGTGTATCAGGAGCTCCTAACCACGAGTGGTGATGAGGGCTTACCACTGATGGTAACATTACTGTGCACCAGGGTCAAAATATGTCAATGAAAATGTTATGGTGGTGTGGAACATGTAGTTTTAAAAATATGGATTGAATAAGATTAAGTTCTGAATGTCCCAATTTAGCATAATATGAAGACTGATGTTGAGGTAAAATCATATAAATAACACAACCCAAAAAAATGTGCCAAAGGTGAAGCTCCAACAAAAATCCAACAAAATCACCACGTAGCCGATATCCTCCAACCTCAAACCACAATTTATTATTTACAGAACAAAAAGCAATAAAGGTTAAGCGCTTTCGTCAGTTGACTTCATCAGAACCTGATATCGGCTACGTGGTGATTTTGTTGGAATCATATAAATAAAACGACCTGAGGAAAATATAAAAATTTCTAAGTATACATTTGAGAGAGAAAAGCAGTTGGCTAAAATGACTATTTTTTATGTGAGGGGCAAAAGTAGCATTATATTTTACAACTCGTGACTAGAATTATTCAGTTTTAAAGTACAGGAATGGGAACACAACAGTTTGGGTACTACTTTTGCTACTAAAGGCTTATGCTGTGGTTAATCTGAAAATTCAGATGATCACCTTGATATTATCTCCAGGAAATACAGTCCCGTGAAGCATAAGTTAACCATTTATTAAATGATAAAAACGTGGCAGAGTCTATCTGAGGGTGGAAGGCTTGTTGAAGCAGATGAAGTGCTAACATACTTTTGCCATTCTAAAGCATGGTTTTATTTAAACCAGATACATCCCAAGATTCAGAGGATTCCTCTTCACCCACATTAGGTGCCCGAAGCTGGCTGGGCAATTAGTGTGACAGAAATTCTGATTCTGCGACATGCAAAAGCCACAGAGAGGAACTCCTAATTAATAGCTCATTGTCATGTCTCTGTTTTGAACACTGCACTGTCAAACCTGAGCATGCTAGTGCTCTTCTTACCAGCCTATGCATCAAGTTAGCAAAAGCACCTTACAAGCACGCACACACACAATCGCATCCTCATCACATTGGCTGTCAGTCTCAGAAGCATTCACCCAAATGCATACTCAGTGTGTGTGTACAGATTCACTTTATAATCTCAAAATACTAAAATACCAAATTTTATTATCTCGAGACTATAAAGTCGAAAGCCCAAAAAAACGACACCCAGAACTGCGAAATTCAAAATTGCGATCATTCACATACACATACCACCACACAAACAAGCACACATACACCTACCTAATGACACTACAAACAAAACAACACACACAAACACAACATAAAAAAACAAACACACCTACCCTACCTATAAGCAGGGGGGCAAGCACCCCTGTGCCCCCACACCCTCGCTACTTATATATACTAACTCCGAGGTCACACTAAACACACAAACACATAAAACTCACCACTACGTGCACTCACATACACTAAAATCTTTACCCAATAGTCTTACAAGAACACTACTTACCTGAATCCCCAACTAAATCCACAAACCACATATCATGTCATGAACGTCACAACACAATGGCGGATTCGACATTTTCACATTCAATATTATGCAGTTTTGTGTAACTGCACTTTTGACTTTATAGTCCTGAAATACTAAAATTTGATATTTTAGTATTTCGAAATTAAGTGAAACCGTGTGTGTGTGTATATATATATATATTGTTTTTGGCATTGTCTGTCCCAAATATGTTTCCATCTGAAACCTGTATCTACCCCACATAGTTAAGAATGTCTTGTATAGCTTCATTGTAGCCATGGAAGAGCACAGATGGAGTGCTCCTTGAAAAAATATTCCCAATGTCACTTTGTTAAAGTTTGGAGTAAGATGCTTGTGTCAGGAATAACATATGTATAAACGCCACCAGATATCATAAAATGAATGCATACCAGTAGGAAACCACATTTTATAATCACTGGATTTATCGGGTCTGTATTAAGTTATCGAACTTTAAAAGTTCAAACATCATATGGTCGAACTTTTAAAAGTTTGAACGTTTCAACGGAGATCTCCGTACAGTGCGGAATGGGAAGATTTCCCTTTCCTGCACTGTAGTGTGATCTCAGAGTTGGTATATTTAAAGAACATTGGTTGTGGGGGGTGCAGGGGGCTTGCCCCCTGCTTAAAATGTTCAGGTAAGTTTTTTCTGTGGTTTATTTTTTTTTATTGGATTTTCGAACTTTTAAAAGTTCGATCATATGGTGTCGACCATATGACGTTCGAACCTTTAAAAGTTCAATCATCTAATATAGACCCAGATTTATCCAGCTGAACTATAAGCAGGTGGAACTATTAAAAGAACTTTAATTTTGATATCACAATTTAATGTACTTTTGCCAAACATTCTAAAATATTGATTATTATAACCTGCTACTAAGAGCATTGTTTTTAAGCAAAGTTTGAAAAATAGCCAAATTATGTTGACTTTTAAGGAGTTTAAGCAAAATGCAGTAATAAAGAATGAGTAATTTGACTAATATGACTTCAAGTAAGCCACAATCCGACTGACCCATTTAATCAGATGGACTTCGACTGGTAGTTTTTTTTTCACATGGATGAAACCCACCCTCATATCCCATAAATTAATATTGCTAACTCTATGGTTGAAAAACGTCAGGGTAAGTTATCAAAGTTGTCACTGAGAGTCAGTTTGACTAAACTGGCTCATCAAAGCATAACTTGTGAAAAAGCAAGGCAAGGACATACATGAATTACCAAAAATAACTTAATACCCACAATAAAAAAGCTATAATTCCTTTTAGTGTAAAACCAGTTAGTTTGTTGTTCTTTCCTGCAGCAACAAAGCTTTAGTAAAACTATATTCCTCAGAAGCATTTTTAATATTTAAACAAAGTTTTTAAAACTAATGAAAATTTTAAAACTACTGAAACTAGGTAGCCAATATTCTCTATGTATTTGATGAGCTTCTTTTTAACATATAACTTCTTTAGCATAACTGAATAACTTAAAAAAAAAAAAAAAGAAAATACTTTAGAAAATAACTTTGCTGTTGTCTCTGATTACATACATAAACCTGGAGCATTTCTCCCTGGGCCTCCACTGAAAATTGGCTCTGTTCCAAGTCGGACTTTCCTGGTAAACAAATGTTAAAATAAACACTTGAAAAACAAAGGGTAAAAAGTGAAGTAAGCCACACCACAGCCAAAGATAATCCAAAAGAAAGAATACAAAAAGGGTGTAGCCTACCCTACACCCAAATCATTTAATACTGTTAGTTCTTATACGGACAGGGATAACAGCCTAGTTAACAGGGATACTGGTGCTTCCTTTGAAGCAGTTCAGGAACCTGAAGTTTATGGGCCAAATGGTAACTACGATGAGTACTATCCCCTACTTAGAAGATCAGAAAGAATAGTTAACAGGAACAATACACACTTTTTTCATCAAGCCCCAACACCCCAGGGCACAATCAACAACCCAAGGGGACAAAAGTGGGGCAGGAACAGCAACAGATAGAGAAGGAATTTGAACATATTTTGAGGCCTAGGGAGACTTGCACTATTAATAACAACATTGAGCTTTCTAACAAAGGTAGAATTTTAAGTTTTCAAGGCTTTAACTTTTTTAATTATTTTGGTAAAGAAATTAATAAGAATCGTTTTTCATTATTTAAGAAAAGCTTCAAATTTCTACCAGGTGGGAAAATTAGTTTACCTGACACCATGGCTGAGATTAAACTCTACACAATGAAATTTAATTTACAGCTTATGTTTCATGGTGACATATTAAGCATTATCAGTAGAAATCATAGGTTCAAAAAAAAAGAGAGTATTTATAACCCCCCTCCCAATTCCACACAAGGAAGGAGTTGAATTATTTAATGAAGCTATTTTAAAATTGACAAATCTTAACAGTACTATGTTAAATTTTGTGGTCAGTATAATGGAGCTAATTCTTGATAACTTTTCATTTTTGAGGGTAGTTATTTTAAACAGATTAAAGGCGTAGCAATGGGGGCCAGTTGTGCCCCCATTTATGCCGATTTGGTTATGTACGCATGGGAGCAAAAATATATGTTTTCATCTAGGTTTCAAGAACAGTGGGTAATTTACCTATGTTACCTAGATGACATTTTTATCCTATGGAAAGACACAAACACAGGTGAAAAGGAACTTACCGAATATTTAAATAACTTGCCCTCATTTTTGAGATTTACAAGCAACTGCTCAAGTACTGACATTAATTACTTAGATGTTAACATCTTTAAGGATATAGAAAACAACATTTTTACATCAAAGATATAAAGAAAAGAAACTTTTTCCAATAGCTACTTAGATTACATCAGTCAATATCCTCAGCACACTAAAAAGAACATCTTTAAAGGACAGCTGGTAAGAGCAGTGAGGATGTGCTCGAATTGGGAATTTTTTAAAACAGAAATTGTTTATAGCAGAACTTTTTCTCAATAGGGGTTAACCAATTGATTTGGTCACCAAAGGCACTTTAGAGGTAACCCAAGCATGGAGTACAAAGTTTAAACCCCTCTTAGGCACTGGCAGGCAACATACACCCATTAAGCATACAATTTCCCGGAACTATAGGGAACATATGGTCATTGAGTTTGGAGAAGGAACAAGGGAAGTACAGGACATTATGAGAAAATATTGGGTGATTTTTAAGTCTCAGTAAAAAACAAAGCAATACAACTAAAATATTTATTGGTAGAGCAAAGCTTTCAGGTACAACAACTCTTCTTCAGTGGTAGATAAAAAGTAAACTCATTGAGTTACTTAAATACCAATCAAATAGCAATCATTCAATAAAACACAGCCAATAAAAACACAAAAAGAACACAGGTCTGACATAAAAAGAAGTAACTTAACAAACTCACTAGCCAAACATATTAGTGAGAATGGTGCAACACAGTTTTACCTTTAGAATGATGTCCGCGCTTCAGAAAACAGGGGAGGTGATATTAACAATAAATTGGAGTTGAAAGAATATGAATGGATTACACTTTTGCAGGAGGATGTTTTGCCTGGTGTTAAAATGATTACACTCAAACCAGTCCTAAAAAATAGGATGTTATAAGGCAGAACAGTTATTTTTGTCCTGCCTTTAATAAATTAGTTTTTAATTGTTCATTTATTCAATTAATGTATGTTTAATTGAATTTTTTTATTGGCTGTGTTTTATTGAATGAGTGCTATTTGATTGGTATTTAAGTAACTCAATGAGTTTACGTTTTATCTTGCACTGAAGAAGGGTTGTTGTACCTGAAAGCTTTGCTCTACCAATAAATATTTTAGTTGTATTGGTTTGTTTTTTGCTGCTTCTTTGGGCTTCACAAGCTGCTACTTAACCACTGTTCCTGTTTTATACTGATATTGCGATTTTTTAAGTCCAACAATGATTTGTCACATCTTGGTTGAAGGCCCAAGATTTGTATACAAGACAAGAAAAATCTAAAATTCCTATTTAAACACAAGTTATATGTTCATAGATTTCTGGACAAAGGTACCACAAAATGTGGCTGCTGCCCACAATGTAAATACATCTTGGAAGATAAAAATATTTTATTGCCAAATGGAGTTCGTGTAGTGACCTTTAGACCAAGTAATTGTACAACCAAGGGGTTGATATATTTAGTCATATACAACACTTGTAAATATTATTACGTAGGCAAGACTGAAAGGCAGCTTCGAAAGTGCATTTATGAGCACACCTATGCTATTTCACAGAAGAATGAAAACAACGCTTTATTTAAACATTCTCGAATTTGTGTACGTTTCAAATGTTTTAGGTTTGGAATATTAGAAGTTGTGCAGAGATCTGCGTGAGGATGGTGGTGGGAATTAACCACTGAAAGATGTGAACTTAAATGGCAATGTTTACTGAACGCAATGAATGAAACTGGTATCACTGAAACAATGTCAGTATTACCCATTTTTAAAACGGAAGCCATGGAAAGGTGAAGCTGTAAATGTTTAGTTTTCAGGATTTTATTTAATTTTCTTTTAGGAGTTCTTTAAGAAAAAGGAGGACTGATTGTTTAATTGATTCTTTAATTGATTGAGAGTGTTATAAATAATGGGTTTTTGTAGTATTGTGTTATTCTGAAGAAGTCTCTATTAACCGAGATGAAAGTGCTTAATAAATTGTATTGGTTCTTATTTGGATTATCTTCGGCTGTGGTGTGACTTGCATCACTTTTTACCCTTTGTTTCTCTGAGGAAACTGTTTAATTCACATTTGTCTGTTATTTCTTGTCAACCTGAAAGAATAATGTCTCTTCTAAAACCTTATAGCATTTACATCTTCCTGTCAGAGCTGTTATACTTCACTGTTGTACATTTCAGACATTTGCCTACTGCAAGGCCTGTCTGGGGGGGGGGGTGCAGCTTCCACACCCCTGTTATTATACACTAACTCCAAGATCACTTAACACTGAAGTGGGGGGAGGGTGGGTTCTCTGAGATAATACAGTCTTAGATTTTATATATGTACCCATCATTTGTGCATACACTATTATAGTCATGAGGGTTGTAGTTATAATGCTCTGACTTTAAACAGACACACAGCTTTTGCAGCTTAGTTAACCACTGGTTATAGAATTTCAAACTACAACATCAGTAGTAAATAACAGTCTGCATAGTCATGACCTTCAAGTGCCTGTCTCATTCACTGAAACAACTTTATTCCAATGTGTTGCTTTTTCAGCAGGTGCCTATTTACATTTTCCTACCCCTGCTGTGGTGCAAAAAACACTGATCTATTTCAGCCAATGTCTCAAGTACAGCAAAGCTTTGTACTTGTTGAAGAAATCTTTGGAGAAATTACCATGCTCAACTTGAATTTCTATTGCCACAAAAGCAAGATGTTACCTAAAATGTTTCAGCATTCCTATACTCTGATTTGCATTATAAAGAATAAATTGTACTTCCTTATACAACAAAATAGCTTATGCAGCTATAACTTTAGCTTCATTAACTAATAAATCAGTATAAGCAGCCTGAGTTTATTAAAAGATCTTGTGTTGCAGCACAATGGGGAAAACATACAAAGAGGTATTAGTCCATGATTGTTTTAAGCTGTCAAATGTTTATTTTGTTCAGTATTAGCAGCTGAACCTAGATCTTGCTAACTCTTGTTGGATGCAGTTTATATGGATAGAAGAGTGGTATATTAAGCTTTCATTTTTTTTCATAAATGCTTTCTGTAACCTGAGGGACCCTGCTGCCACAGAAACAATTTTAGAAAAATGTTATATTTTTCCTAGGCTCATTTGGCTCCTATTCTAGAAGTTATACTTCCTAATATTGTATTTTCCCATCCAAAGATTGTGCCAACTGTAAATTTAATGCAGTGAAGGCCAACACTCTTGGAAGCAACACTTTTGCATATTACAGCAATTAACCCTTATTATATCATAATGCAGGCCATTAGTGCTGATTCTAGATTTTTGGAATTTTCTTCTTTGATCCAAAGCAAAGGCATATTAGAAAAAAAATTAAATCACCATAGTTAGCTATTGTAAAATGTTGAAATATGCCAGGCTTTGATTTTTTATGCCCCTATGCCATGTATCACCTTTCTCAAGTAACCTGAATTAACACATTTTCATATTTAATCTTTCATAAAATGTAACTTGAATTTAAAGACAATGACATATAAATTAATAAAATCAGATATTAAATAGTCGTATTCATACAATTTAGCTGTGAGAGGTATATTTGGATGAGTCTGAACGTGAGACACTCACTAATAAAGGTTATCCAATAGTATATGCTGCATCGCTGCCCTTGAGCAACCAGAGAAATGTATAAGGTATGCAACCTCATTTGACGAACATTGTAAATGATGAACCATTCTTAGAAGATTTTCAGCAGTTATTGAAAAAGACTAAGGCTATGAGCTGTTAACATGCTTTTTCTAGAGGTACAAGGTTTGATTCCCTTAGCCTCCAGTTCCTGATTGTGTGACTCTAAGTAAGTCACTTAACCAAATAGTACTGCTAGGCTGAGACTGAAAAAGGTCAACATGGATGAGTGTTCTACTCTGGTTAACAATAAATAAATAGAGGTAGAGGAAAACAAAAAAACATTGTGACTTTAAATGTATTATGATCTTTACATACTTGCCTCCATATAT
Source organism: Protopterus annectens (assembly GCF_019279795.1). NCBI lineage: Eukaryota > Metazoa > Chordata > Ceratodontiformes > Protopteridae > Protopterus > Protopterus annectens. The sequence continues at coordinate 1,963,045,505 of NC_056737.1, forward strand.
AATATAACATAAAGTTAGGAGATGCCTACTAACCAACTAACAAAATGTCTTCATGAAGAGGAATATAGATTAAGAGAAGAAACTGGAAAAAAACTCTCTTCTGACGATTCTCCATGTAAAGTGATCTGAAAATCTTATATGAGTGCAAAAAGCATATAATAAATTTGTTTACATGAGCAGTAATGATGAACACAGTTTATCTATCAAGACTAAGTTTATAGGTTTATGTTAAGCAAGCAGTCACTGAAGCCATTACAAGCCTTACCAAAGTAGCCATTTGAGTTACTGCCTAATTCATTAGTGTTCAACATTTTTCTAGAAGGATTATGCAGGATAACCCAGTGGAAAATTTATGACTAACCATTCAGTTGTCAAGAACAACTTTGAAAGCAGTTGGAGTATATAACTTATATGTAGGGAAGCTTGTGACTTAAGTGTGGAACATGTCGCATTAACTACATATTCTTACCAATCAGCCTTATTTATTTGTTAATGTACATTGAGATCCTTCATCCTTGGTATGAGTGTTTGAGGAGTTACTGGTTCTGTGTAGTTAAAGCAATTTGAACAGCAGAGGATCTTTCATTGCCCAAAAAGCAAGGCAAAGGTCACAGCAAAGGAGATGCTGGGAGACTGAGTACAAGGTGGTGCTGACAGCGTATGTGAGTAACTAAGAGGCACGAGTCCAGTGATGTTTTTTAGTTAAGAATCTCTGAGGCATCTCATGTTGAGCAGTATGCTTAGAAAGGTAAAATTATATTCAATGAGAGGTCTTATGAGGGCTGATTGCAGGGAAATTAATATTTATTTTCTCTAGACTAGATGCCTTTTGAAATTAATTAGGCCAGACAGAATAATTTCTAAACTGTTGCTGAGACATGATGGTCAAATGATAGTCAGTTGTCAATACAAGTACCCAAGTATCAATTTGGAGGAGGACGTAGCTACCCTCAGTTCATACTCTTTCTAATTATGCATTTAAGATTTTTTGTTAGCCTGTTTCAGTGCTTTTTTGAGGTAGGAAGATGCCGAATTGTTGTAGGAATTGATTATTTTCTTAAATAATGTATGAATGCAAGTATTCCACCATACGGGTTGCTCCTAAATTTCACACTGTAGTTAGGAAAAATGGAGATGGACTTCTCAATGTAAATATTAGAAATCAGTGGAGCACGTGGCAGCTTTGGCAATGGTGTTGGGCATATTTGTAAATTGGTGGTATAAGTTTACCAGTTGACGACAGGGTAGTTAAAATGCCATAAGGGAATAGCATTGGGATGTATAGGAATTTTGTCTGAAATATTTTGGTAATAACTGTGGTTATCAGGAGACATGGAAGTTAATCTGTTGCTAGCAATGATATGATAGGGATCATGAGGGATATGCTGTGAGGTAAGGGGGTATATGATAAATACAGATACTCCCCCCACATACCAATGGATCTAAGGCACGATGTGTGCTGAACCAACATATATAGTGAGTGCTCTCACTAAAATTCAATCAAGTTGTGGGTGTGCTTGACAATTAGGAAGGTCATGAGTTTGAGTATCCTTTTGTTTAAACTTCTAGCACAGAGTAGAACCACCCTGGTATAATACCAATTAGGATTTATTATTCTGGAATGTATAGTAAATGAGCACTATGATGTTAGTAAAGATTTAGCTAATAGTCAAAGCCTGTGATGAAAGAGATGCAAGCTATCCCTCCCACTGGTGAAGCAGGAAGAACTTTTGACCATCTCTTTCCATGTTGGCACAAGCTGGATCCCTCTGGAATGATAGCAATTTATCATCCAATTGTAAAAGCCAGTTATTTTATCTTTTATCTTGTGACATTTTTTTGTGATGACAGGATACCACTCAAGACCAGTGCCTTCTCAGCAGGGCTGGTCCCACACTTGACAATGACAGGGTTGCTATGTCTTATGCATCCACACGATTTACCCGAGAAACACTGTAACAATGAATTAGTACATGGTCCAGTCTTATTAACATGTAGTTTCATGCTATTTGCTCACAAACAGAAAACCAAGAACAAGTGAAAGGCACCAATAAAGCAAAGCAGATCCACAACCTGGAAGCTGGCTCTGTAAGCCCAGAATAAAAAATTGATGAAATGCTGATATTCCTTCTTCCGCAAGGCAGAAAATGAAAGGCTGCAACTTACATAAAACTTTCTTGCTTTAATAACAAACAACAATCTCCTCAAGCGCTTTCGCTCAGCCTGGACCTAGACCTAGACCTTCTCTTTTACTAATTGAATTATTGGTCAAGTTTTGACTATGTATATAAAGAACAACCAGCTTGATTTTATTGTATCTTGAAAAAGCTCAGCACCAGGCTGAGCGAAAGCGCTTGAGGAGATTGTTGTTCGTTATTAAAGCAAGAAAGTTTTATGTAAGTTGCAGCCTTTCATTTTCTGCCTTGCGGAAGAAGGAATATCAGCATTTCATCAATTTTTTATTCTGGGCTTACAGAGCCAGCTTCCAGGTTGTGGATCTGCTTTGCTTTATTCATGCTATTAGTATGACGTTGAGTGTTTGCTGCTTATGCTTCCATAGTAGTTGATTGCGGTTCTAGACAACGTTTTCAACCCATAGCGGAAGTAAGACGTGTTGTGTATTGCTGGTTATTATTAGAGAATATATAAATGGGATTAATTTGAAGATTTACAGCGGTACTGTGTTTTCTTTTGCTTTTCTTAATGAAGTAGAGTGTACGATTGGTTGCTAATGATTCTCGATATTAAAAAAAAGTAACCATAAAATAGTTATTTTCAGCCAGCAAGTAGAAGTCAAAATAAACGAATATTGTGATATGAGGTAACACCTTAAAAATGAGTGATAGACTGGAACTGGAACTATTTCAATGGCATGGCAATTGCGGATAAGAAAATATTTCTAGAGAAGCGAAACGTGGTGTTGTGTATATGTTGAATGGCATAAGGCAGCAGTAATCAGAAAATGATTCCATTTGGCTGAAAAAGAAACTGTAGGGATACCATAATTTCAGTCATACATGAAATAAGGGCAAGGGGACAGGCAGAAACGTAATGTAAAAAATGGTTGTTGCACAGTTGGACTGTACTAGACAGGACCTTTGGGAGGGGAGCAACATTACTACAGCTCAATCAACATTTTTACTGTTCCTTAATCTATTTGTGCTCCATTGCTAGAAAATATGTATCATACGTTCTACAGAGATTCCCTTAAGACTTTGTTTTTCATACATATGCTAATCAAATTACAAATGTATTTTAAAATCCATTCCAGAAGAAGGCATTGGGGGAGGCTGTAACAAAACTTCCTTAAAGGCAAAGCCTCAGATGATCAGGGTGAACCTATGGATGCATTTCATTTCTAAAAAGACCTTGTACCTTTTTAGAATGTTTTGAATAAGCAAGTACTAGAACATTATTCTAAAATACTGAAAAAAAAGCTTTATGCTATGCATAAACTTGTGAGAGTTTTTCTTTTTTTCACATGTGTGTATATATATATATATATATATATATATATATATGTGTGTGTGTATATATTTATTTTTTATTTATTTATTTAACATTTGTTTACTGGTAAAGTCCGACTGGACATGGGTCCTTTTTCCGTAGAGTCCCAGGAAGAAAAGCTCCATGAGTAACAGTTAATTTTCATGCACACATTACAATAATCAATAAAGTAAGCAAACCGTAGTATACATAAGAACATACAAATTTGTTACATCTTGACAACAAAATCTAGGCTTTGAACATACCTAGTACTATTTGTAGGTCAAGATATAAGGTTAAGACAGGTTGGTAGGAACAAAGGATTAAACACCGGCAGAGAAGTTGAATGTGTTTTGGGAATACTGTGATGTAACAGAACACTCATGTAAGGTTAGTACAAGAACATAGCCACTTATTTTTTAGATGAGCTTTAAGTGATGGCTTAAAGTGGACTTTGTAATATATATATATATATATATATATATATATATATATATATATATATATATATATATATATTATTTATATTAAAAAACCTTTCATTTTTTGAATTCTCTCTGTGTACTACTGTACCAATGCCTGCACCATTTACATTATTGCGCCGTAAGAACAGATTTCTGATATCAGTTGTACAACACTCACACAAATACACACATGGACACACTCTTTCTCTCTCATGTGCATATACATATATATATATCTTCATCTGACTCAAGATACTATTCCTTTGACCATTGCTTGGAAAAAAAATGTACCACTCGAATTTTGGAAATGTACTGTAAAATAGATTCCATATAGGGGTAAGTCCAATAAACAGCATTTAGTGGAATTCAAGGAAACTATAGATGAGAGGTGTCACCTAAGTCGACAGCTGTTTTGTTTACATAATTTGGTGAACACAACAGTGCTGACTGATAGCTGTGTGAGATTGCTATATCAGGACGGGTGACTATTCCCTTTTCCCAGTATTGTGCATGCTCAGTATTGGAGGGGGTGTGTATGGGGGGACTTGCCCTCTACAAAAACATAGCTTTTTAGTTACTTGTTTTTGCTTTTGAGTCATGTCTCAGAGCATGCACTGTTTATTGTTGATGTTTTTATTTTGTGTCAGCATTAAGGATGTTGACATTCTATAGTTTATAGATTTCCCAGTACACACAGGCATACATACACACACACACACACATATATATATATATATATATATATATATATATATATATATATATGCGTGTTTGTGTGTATCTGATAAAATTTATGTAATGTTTCACAGAGATGGAATTAATCATAAATGAAGCAATACACGTGCTTTTAGAGTGAAGTAAGACGTCCTTTACTTCTTACAGCCCCACAAGTTAATATATACTTCTGAGATCAGACAACAGTGGGAGAAGAGGGTATAGATCAGATGGCTGTGGGGGAAGGGGGTATAGATCAGACATCAGTGGGGAAAGGGAGATTGATCAGACAATAGTGAGGGATGAGGGGAGAACCTTAGACAACAGTGGGGGAATGGGGCATAAATCAGACAACAGTGATGGATGAGGGGAGTAGCTTAGACAACAGTGGGGGAAGGGGGCATAAATCAGACAATAGTGGGGAAAGAGAGGAATTGATCAGCCAATACTGGGGGATGGGGCTGTGCTCTTTCCCCACTTTCTGCTCATCTTGCACTATGCACTACTCTCTCATGCTCCTGTTTGTTTATTAAACTGAGCCTGTGTTTTCTTGTCCTCAACAATTTTAGCACAGCAAGCTTGATATCAACCACTGCTTCTTTACGTTCTTGCAGAGTCATACTCATTACTTCAGTAATGCTGTTTTTCCACCTTGGCTTCTGCTGTCCCCTTTTTTCTCTTTTGTATTCATTCTTTCCAAGCATCTTTGCATTATGTTGCCAAAGTATTTGAGGTTTAATTTTACTATAAAGCCTTACTGTGATCAACCTCAATTTGTTTCCTTAAGTATTGACTGGTCTCATCATCCATGGGATTTTTAAGTGTTTTCCAACATCATGGCATTTATGTTTCATTGCACAGTCTTACTTTAATGCACTCCTCCCAGTTATGTTCCTTTTTTTTGGCTTCATCTCTCAACTGAATCCCCAGCTGCATTCATAATTCCTTTTCTTTTGTGCTAGCACCTTGGTGTAACCTGACATGCTCTTTCACTGGCTGTTCCCAACGCTCCAGGCAGAACCTGATGGTAATCCTGGGATATTCAACATTCCACACTTGGAAGAGAATCAAGGAAGTCAGAATCATCATAATTCAGGAACGCTGGCTATTTCTGGCAGCCCTAAGTCTATCCTCACATGCTAACACCTGCCTTTGGCTGGGCAAGCAACGTCAAGGTATTTCTTGAGCTTGTATACCACTCTGGGTCCATAGGGTCACCATACCTGCTTTATTTTCCCTTCCCCCACCTCTGCATTCTGTCTCTCTGTCTCCAGCCTCTCTCTCCCAAAGCTCCGCCAGAGACAGACAAGCAGGTCCGTTCACCCAGGATAGCCATGCCCATCCTCTTAGCTGTACTGTCAGATGTCTGAGCTGATAACTGAACTTGAGTCACTTGGGCCACAGTCAGGGCTTTATCCCAATATATGCCTGGGCTGAATGTTATTTTTGGGAAAACAATAACATTGATTATACAGACCTTGTTTGCCAGTGTTATATATCTTTTTTTCTTTACAATCGTGTCCAAATTTGCCATTGGTTTACTTTAAAAAAGCAAGCGTCTTTTAATGTCATGGCCGAGATCTCCAACTGTAGAGATCTTTCAGCCCAAGAAAATAAAATCTGTTACTGTCTCTTCTTCATACTCATCTATTTACAAACTATTGATAGGGCTACATAACAGAATTTTATTGTTATCGATATTAATCATTAAGCTACTGTTTGTACTTTCATCCTCATCATCAGACTGTATTAACATTTCCTTGCTTACAGTCATTAGAGTGATATATGCATATCTGAGGTTATTAACATTTCTCCTAACAGTTTTGATTTTAACATCTTATTTATCTAACCCAGCAAGCCACATGATATATTCACCATATAAAATAAGTAGAATGACAATGTACTGTCTTACCAATCAGTTATTTCATATTAAAATTCTACCTGCGGCTTCTCATTTTTCATATATATATATATATATATATATATATATATATATATATATATGTACACAAATAAGGTAGCCTAGTTATATATATATATATATATATATATATATATATATATATATATGTACACAAATAAGGTAGCCTAGTTTATCTTTAAGCTTATCAGAGTTATTTTTATGGTCTACATAGTAAGTAATGAAATATAATTAGATATTTTTTTCCGGAACTCCCTTGCTTTCTCCATTATCCATCAGATGTTGACAACTTGAGTTATGGTGCCTTTGCTCCTTCTAAAACCAGCTTGTACATCTGGAAGTTCTCAGTCCATATATTCCTGGAGTCTAGCTTGTGGGGTCACGACCATTATTTTGCTAGCATGTGAAACAAGTTTAACTGTATTGATAGTCTGAACACTCTTTAACATTACCTTTTTGGTGATTAGAATATAAATTAACATTTTCCAAGCCAATGGCCACTACCCTGTTTTGCAAATCTTCTGAACAATCCCAAGCATCCATGTAACAGCAAATCATCATTATTTTGCATGATTTTAAGTAATTCAGCTGGAATTCCATCCCTTCCTCTGCCCTTGTTATTGCTTTCTCTTCATTCTGCAGGATGTTTGGTAGTAGATCTGAGAACATATCATCATGTCTATCAGTGATGTTAGGGTCCACCTTACATAGTTTCTTTACATTCTTACCCCCTTTTCGTACTATCTTCTGCTCTAGCTTGGTCCCTCCCAGCTTTGTCTTCTGAAATGCCCTTTGTTCCTAGAATTCTGAGTGTAGAACTCTTCCATCTCTGACTGCAAATGCTAGTGAACGTAAGCTAGCCATAACATGTGAATCTTCTTGAATTACCTCAAATCAACCTGAAGGACTGCTGAAAACATATAACAGTTACAGGGCCTCCACAAGATTTAGCTTTTAACAATGCTGAAGTATAAACATTTGAAACTGTAAATGAGCAAGCTAGACAGAGAAGATTTTGGAAAGGTGAGGGGTGGAATTTGCAAACAAGACATACCAATGAGTATGCAGAATTTTTTAGAGACTTAGTGGTGTTGCCTGTGTCTTCCTAAATACTTGTAATAAGTCCTTGTAATGCACAGAGCATTAGTGAGTGTAGCACCATGCCTTACACACTCAAAATGTGAAAAAGATAAGCTAGTTAAGCACCCTTTTAATGTCAGAAAGATACTTAACAAGGTTTTGTTAAACATCCCCAAGTACTGTTAAGACTGGGTCTTGTGTTGAGGATTGACATAGATGGTGCCAACTGACAAAAGCAGTGGCAAAAGATAAACTGATTTAAAAGCCACACTTACGAACCAAAAGCATGCCAGATAAAGTGTCTAACAACTTTTAAAGCTGTTTGTTTTTCAGAGAGAGACTGTTTCTGCCTACTGTCTGCTTGATGATAGTGATTTATTGCCTTTCAAAGGTTTTGAAAGTCTGTAAAACACTTCATGTTCTGACTTGTTTTTCTGTAACTGGTGGTGCATGGAGCAGATAAAGCACCATACACTGCAAAGAATTATGATCAGGTCTCTCTCTCTGTCTGATCATAACCCTTATTATGTGTTTTATGCCAATATTGATCTTAAGATGCATTTCTTGCTATCCATGTTTCTAAAATGCAACTGGGCTATGGTTACAGATCCTTTTACAACTCTTTTCTATTATGCATGTAGTGAGCAAGTTAGTCTGCATACATCTGGGGTAATTACTGTAGTTTTCATTTGTGCAGAAATAAGTGCCATTCCTGTAACATGCAAAATACTCTACTTGGTCAGGGCCGAAACAATAAAAGGACCTTGGTCTGTTTATCATTTTGTAAGCAAACAAATCGATAAGATAAACTCTCAAGAACATTTAGAAGAGCAGCTTAGTGTATAACTATTTGTATTATACTTATTTATTTAATAGCTTATAATTGCATTTAACCATTGTGAGCTATAATTCTTATTTTTAAAGACTTGGAGGGGAGCCTGGAAGCCTCTACATGGTGTTTTGAGTCTTGAGGGGATAGACAATTTATTTTTAAAGCTTTACAGTGTGGTTTCACATCTTAATTGCACTTATGAAAGCAATTTGTTTAGCTGCTTTGAAGGCTGCTGTCAGAATAGAATATATAGCTGTGGTACAGTCTACAAGAAAATCACTACCTTTTGTGATGAAAATATTTTATACTAACCTTTTATTGTGCAAATTCTTTAATTTGTTTTGAGGTATCAAAAGCTTGCAGTGTACAGGGAAAAACAACTTTGTATGTAAGTAGTTAGCTCACAGCTGTTATTCATAAATGTATTGCTGTATAATCCTATGTATTTTATCCAGTGTGAAAGAATCATTACATGCTTTTATTTAAAAGTTTGAGCAGAAGCCTGTGTTACTGTTGTTGTTTAGCAGTAGGAGGCACTCCAATGAAAGTATCTATGAATGATTGCAACTGTAAACAGAAAGTGAACAGAAATCCTTAATGCTTTTATGAGGGCAGTGTCTAACTGTAATATAGTTTGAATGCAAATCACTTCAGCTAGCCAGTAAGGGGAACACTTCATAACAATATTCAGTTATGCACACTGTCTGAATTATAGTCTGATCACAAAAGAATGTAATACAGAGAGGAACCACTTCCTGTACAAAAAGTTACTTCTCAGTTGCCATTCATCTAATGGCATTACTTTTTAACAAAACTTAAGTAAAAAAAATAAATTTCCATTTCATACCTACATAATTCAGAAATTAAATGCATTACAGCTACATTTCCTCCATCATGGTTTAACAGTGCTGGGATATCACATTCATTTTTAATACATATGTCAACAACCGTATGACTCCCTAACTAAAAAGAAAACATTATGTAGGTTTGAATAAAGAGATTCAGGCTGAAATGTGTATTCTACACCATTAAAACTCTGCAGATATGATCCTTCTACAATGTATATTGTAAAATCAAACTGCTGAGTAACTGGCTTGCCAATTAATATGAGGTAGTATGATTTTTTTTATTCATAGGAATGATTTCTTAAAAAAAAAAAAACTGTATACACACATGCAAAATTTAAATATCATCCAAGATAACTGAGTAATAAGTTTACAACAAAAGGTTTCTAATTACCTGTTTTTTTTTACCTGTAATTCAGGAATAAAGCTTCTTTTCATATGCAAGTCAGCACCTAGTAAATTTTTAAAGTATATAATCAATATGGGTACTTTTCCGTTAACGGGGCAACAGCTTTCTTGTCCTCATTAACAGTTTTGTGGTAATGACAGCTTTATTTTTGTTGTATATTTAACTATCCCTGTTGCTACTGCTTCCGAACCTGTCAAACTAGATAACTATGTTCATAATTTCTGAACTGGGCATAGAACAGTATGCAGAAGTGGTGTATGCCTAAGGGGCATACCTCTCAAACGTCCCTGAATTTCAGCGACGTCCCTGATTTACGGTCAGATTTTTAGCTCTGTGCCTCATATATCCCCCCAAAAAATTATTACTTTTGGAGAAAAGGAATTACTTCACATCATTTTTCTTTGTCAATATCTCAATAGCTCAAGTCAACAGTAGTAATATTTTAAAACTGTCCCGGATTACTTCTGGATTTGTCTCAGATTCTTGTGAGATTAGTCCGTGAGTGTTTGACGGCCAAGCCCTTGTTTTTTTTTTTTTAGGGGGGGGTACAAAAGCCTTCTATTGCTGTAAGTCTGGCTTGCATGTTAACAGTCTACCACATACAACCACAAAGAGTGTGCAAAATAAGGATCCGCTGAAGTGACACAGATTGTGGTACATCTACGATTACTGCAGCAGAATTAAAACATGCAAAAGCAATAGCAGGGTTTTTTTATTTTTTTCTTGCAAGTAATGCACCCAGCTGTCACCTTTTCCAAATCCAAAGTAGACGAATCCAAAAGCAATCTGAGTTTTATTTAAAACACCCATTAACTGCTGTTCAACAGTGAGACTTGCTTCAACTCGATCACAGTTAATTAATAAGGAGCACAGCTCTCCAATTTAACTTTAGCAAGTACGGCATGATTCCTACCTTTCCAAATGAGGAACTAACAGGTAAAACAGAACATCCATACTCGTTTTTTTAATGCAAAAAAATGTTTATGTAATCTCAACATTGGATGTTTTATAAACCTTTTCTGTGTAGAAAAGAGAACCGTTATTGATCAAACTGTGAAACTATTCCTCAGAATAAGGTATGGGTAAGAATCGAGGCCAAGAAAGCTGTTGCCCCGTTAATGGAAAAGTACCTCAATTGGTTAACCAAGTAAGGCTACTGGGCAGCCATTTCTTTTTCAGGAATGTCCCGTGGGCAACATCTGATTAAGTGATTTACAGAGTAGGCAAATGGAGGCTATGGGAATCAAACTTGGGACTATTGCAGGATCCAAGTCTAACAACACATAAGACTTACATAAACTGACTTAAAACCTTATACAAAAATACTAGGCATAATTTCAATGCATTGGTATCAAAAATAAAATTTATAAATAAGTGATATTAGAGGATGAAAATATTTACGTATGTTATATAACAAACATATAGCACAATACTGAATAGTGATACTCCATGCTGCTGTGATATCAGATGATTCCTAGGCTAGAACTGATATAATTTTGGAAGTAGCAAATGTGGTTTGCAGGCTTCTAAGTATACTGAAGTAATTACTGTGTTTTTATAGTTCTAACATGTTAAGCCATCACCTTTATAATGGCAAGCACTATCATTATGGATTATTTTAATTTTCCTAGAATATTACAGGTGTTCATTTGGATATGAATTTTGCCAGACATGGAAAGGTACCTAGGTCTTTAAACAGCTTATCATGCTTTGCCATTATGTACTGAAAACAAATAATATGACATAAACTTGTTTTTTCTTAAATATTGAAAAAAGTGTTCTATAATTATCACATATTTCTCTGTAAGCCTATGTAACAAAAATAACTTTACATATTAAAGTGAAATATATTGGATTGTATTTAGGATCATATTGAGTGTCTAAGTTTGTGTGGGAATCACCCTAATACTGGGTGATTTCAACTACCCTGCCATTAATTGGGAAAGCTACTCGGGTACCAACACCTTTGCCCAATGGTTCTTGGAATTCATAAATTCCAACACCCTGGATCAACTTATCCATTGTCCCACCAGGGGCTCAAATATCCTAGACCTGGTCATTACCAACACGGGTGATCAATGCTCCACACCAGTGGTCACCCCCTGGTTGGTCAGGTCCCACCCCCACTCCTCAGTAGGGAAACCTCCATAAAAAACTTCTCCAAAGCCAACTTCATGCTACTCAAGTCAGAAGTGACAAACTTCATGACACCCATGCAGACGGGAATTGAAAGTTCGACTGCTGAATCCTACACTAAGGCACTGTACGAGCACATCCACTTGTGCATGAATCATGCCATTCCAAATAGAACCAAGACGGTCTTCTCCAAAAAAAGGAACCCAATCTGGTGGTCCCCTGCCATAAACAAACTATACAACAGAAGGAAGAAACTGTTGCAGAAAATAGGAGCATCCCAGGATGCAAAAAAACTCCCTTCTCAGCCTCAGTAAGAAGCTGAGATCCCTCATTAAATCCTCCAAAGCTAGTTACGAAAATAAAATTGGAAAAAATTCCAAGGACAACCACAAGGCATTCTATAGTTATATAAATAATCTAAATGGCAATGCTCAGATCTGCTCTGAGCTACAACAGAATGGCATTAAATATACTGATCCCAAGGAAATTGGCAATATCCTGACAGATCAATTCAGTGCCAACTTCACCCCCTAAAGGGCCCATCTCAATACCAAAAGACTGCCAAATTCTGGAATCACGGCCACACAGGTAAAAAACACACTCTCCAAAGCTAAGAATACAACATCCATGGGACCAGACGACATCCCGGGCTGTGTACTACATGAACTACAAAATGAACTGACAACTTACCTAAGTGTCATGTTTAATCATAGCCTCACCTCAGCCTTCGTGCCCAGTGAGTGTTGGACAGCTACAGTTATCCAACTCCGCAAGGGGGATCCACCTTAGATCCCGGGAACTATCGTCCCATCAGTCTGACGAGCCTGATCTGCAAAGCCATGGAATGCATTGTCATGGAACTTACAAACAAAGACATTGGCAACTTTCAAATAAATACTGGACCCCACCCAGTTTGGTTTTGTAAAGCTCCTCAACCTGATTTCTTCGAATCAGTCTCCAGATCTGTGGACGAGGGTAAGGTGATCCACACAGCCTATCTGGACCTCGCCAAGGCCTTTGGCATCATCTCTCACTCTGGAATCATAGATAAACTTACTAAGCTGGGCATTAATCCCTACATCACTCGATGGGTTGCCAACTGGCTTACTGATAGAACCCACACTGTAAAAGTAGCCGACTCAAAATCCAGCTCCAGACAAGTGGAGTACCTCAGGGTTCAGTCCTGGGAACTCTCTTTTTTGACATCTACATCTCTGAAGTACAGGCCAGCACTAAGGGACTCTGGCTAACAAAATTTGCAGATGACTGCAAACTGAGAGCCATTATTGAATCCCCAAATGATGTGGATATTCTACAAATGGCCTTACAGAAAAAGATGCTTGTTGCCAGAACCATGGGCTCAAGCTCAATGCCAAGAAATGGATAGTTATCCCCTTTGGGAAAAACCATGTACCATTGAATTACCATGTAAGTGTGATAAAGGACTTAGGGACACAGGTGAACAGTGGTCTCACCTTCGATAACCACATAGCCACAACAGTCAGAAAATCCTTCTATGTGGCACACCTCATCACTAAGGGCTTTTCATCCAGAAAAAGAGGTCATTGCCCCACTGTACTCATCCGTTATTAGACTCATTATAGAGTACAATGCCCCATTTGGTATGTACCTCACAAGACATCTGCAACAACTGGAAAGGCCATAGAAATACCTCACTAAAAGAATCACAGGCCTAAAGCAGATGCCCTATGCTGACATCTAAAAAACCTCCAGCTATACTCTGTCGCGTATCACCTACTCAGAGGTGATCTCTGCTTAACATACAAGGCCATGTCAAACCCAGTGCTGTTGGACATGCTCCACTTAAAGAAATCCCAATCCCTCAGAGCCACATGGTCCAGAGATCTAAACCTAGTCATCACAATGAGCAAAACATGCTGGAGGTTATACGTTATAGATTAGTACTAAGTTAACTGCCGTTGTGAGCCATTTTAAGCCTAGTCAATTATCCCTTGTGAGACTCGAACCCTGCACCTTGTGTTTGTAAGGAAAACACCTTAACCATTAGGCCATTCTCCCAACCTTAGGTTCCTGACCCAGAGACTCCCCATACTCTGGAATAGACTGCCCATACATGTCAAGCTGAGTGGCTCTGGCCCTCTTCAAAAGGAGCCTTGATTGGATGGGAGATAGGAAATTCACCCCGGGGATCATGTCAGCTGTCCTGCTAGACAGGGGATCAAGGAAGTAAATAGTCTGGGAAGAAATAGCCAGGGAATTGTCATGGCTAGGCTTGTATAGGCCCTAGGGCCGATAACCTAGTACCAGCCTATGAACCTAAAGTGATTTTCAGGATTTTTGATCTTTTTTTTGGCTTGTTGGTACTTAACATTTTTAGTGCCAACATTTCTTTAGGGAGACATTTAAGGGACCTAGCACTATGTCTATGAATATGAGAAGCTATCTTTAAAGAAAAGTAAATCTTTAATAATATTTAGTACTACTTTTCCTTGCTTGCTTTCTTAATGCAGGAAAATAAAACAGATTCAAAAGATGTAAGGCCATAACTGAATTATAAATGGCAAGGATATTTGTTGACAAATTAAGGCACACATTATCAAGACTTTCTACTAATATTAATATTATAGGCCTTTAGGGGATGAACTCAGCATGATATTAACCAGCAAGCAAATTTTGTAAAATGGAAAAAAAATGTATTTTAGAATGCTTTAGTTTGATGAATAGTCATCCATGCATGTCAAGTCATGTAATGACCTTGTGAACAGTCATCGCCATCCATGGTGTTTACTAGACAAGGGGTGAAATGGAAATAGATAGGCCTTTTTTATCACTCACTCATAGTCACATACAGTTTTGCACTTGCTAGTTGCTCTACCACATGTCCTGGAATGTATGTAGAATTCAGAGCACCCAATGAAAACCCATAAGGACACATGAAGGCTTCACACAGAGGGCATCACAGCTAAGAGCTGAACCAGAGAACCTCATACGCCCACTCTGTTGTTCAACAAATCATTATAGCTGATTCTTCAGTAGTAACTAAAGGTAGTCATGCGATCTGCAATAATAAAATCTAGTATTGTAGTTCACTTGAACCGGATCTGGTATAATTTTATTTTGTTCTAGTTATTCTATGTATGTTTCATTTTCTGTTATCAAAGACTTCATCCATCTGCAAAGAAATAAATTGTTAGACCAACATACAAAGGAGAAAACAATGAATCATCAATAAATATCAGTAAATGAGTCCGATTGGTATTGTCCAAGTGTATGGAATTCATTTCTCAGATTCTTACTTACCAGTAGCCACCAGAAGTGTTTGGTGAGTGGAAGACAAGACCTGAAAACTGTTATTAATTTTTTTTGTAACTGTTGTTGCCATAGCAGTTTCAGTTCTTTTAGTTAATATTATTTACTTTAATATGCTCAGGTTTTAGAACAGTGTCCATTAACCAATTTTTTGTAGATGCAATAGTGAAATCTGATGTGAGCTGTAAAGTTATTAAATGGATTTTTTTGTAGCTTATACTTACTGAAATAAGAGCTAATATCAAAGGAAGTGAGTAATCATTAAGATATGCAATGAACTTAGTATTTCTAATATCCATTCTGGGTCTTTTACGATTGATTAAATCTCTTCCTGTCCATGTTCCTAATAACAGTAGCATAATAAGAAAAAAAAAGGTTATGAATGGAGGGGTTGATGGATGAGGCATTTAAGTGTGCAAATAAATCATTGCAAGACAGGAAAGCTCACCTTTGTGTTGCATAACTGAATACTCTTCAGGTTCAATAACACACCATGTTAACAGCACTCACAATGGGGATGGTTTGTATTATATTCTACCCCAAGCATGTGAGAGGTTATACAGAAAATTATAGATGGACTGTAGAAAGATCATGGGACTAGGTGGATGATTTGTAATTCATAAATTAAATGATATACAAGTGCGAACCAAAAGGTATTCCCTGGGGGTAACAGAGTATAAGAAATGGAGAAAACACAGAAGAGTAGAAAATGAAAAATACAGACCTGGAATGCAATGAGAATATAAAGACAGGCCAGGGCAGGGTCGTATGACTGTGTGGATGGTTTATATTTTGTGTGTTAGATGATGGATGGCATGTAAATGAAAGGTAAAATAATGGGTGGCACAGTGGTGCAGCTGTTAGAGTTGTCACCTCACAGCAAGACGTTCTCTGGTTTGATTCTCGGCCTTCTGTGGTGAGTCTACATGTCCTCCCTGCATTTGTGTGGGTTTCCTCCGGTTTCATCCCACATTCCAAAGACATGCATTTGGAGTGTTTCTCCCCAGGCCTCCACTGAAAATGGGCTCTGTCCCAGTCGGACTTTCCCCGTAAACAAATATTAAATAAATAAATAAAATAAAGTAAGAGTAAAATGGGAGAAAAAATCATAAAGAATAGGAGGAGGTAGGAATTGGTTTAAATGAATACAATATTAGAGAGAGTGGCTTAAGAATCACTGAAGTTTAAGGAAATTATTTTAAATTAGACAAGAAAATTTTGAAAATCTGTACAGAAGACAATTTTTGGACTGTTATGGGTAGAAAAAGCTATCTTTTCTTAGGAAAAAGGCAAGAAATATGATTTAATATAATGATCTTAAAAGAAGATCATAACAGGCACAAAGGGAGATTGTGTTTTGTACAAAGATGTGTCATGCAGAATTATTTTTAGTTAAGACTTGTATTGCATGTCTTGTTTGAGTGTGTAGTTGAGTCATATTGTATATACCACAGTATCTTTTTCTTGTTTTATATCCATAACAATTGTGTTTTGCTGTTCTTGAAACCTTTTTTCCTGGGTTTAACTTAAAATGGGTTATGAGCAGTCAGAGGCTCCCAGTTTAAAAAAAAAAACGTAACTAAGTAAGTAAATAATGTTTAAGGAAATCTTAAAGAAGGCACACTTAAGCATATACTAGTGATGGTGGGGTGAAGTGCATTTTTTATGATAGGATCAAAGATGAGCAGTTGCTGGTCTTGAATGTAGTGCATAAAAAATAGGAAAAAGAGAAGGAAGATAACAAAGACATGTTTTTGTACTGTTTTGTTTTAAGTATTTTATGAAGAGATTAACTGTGTTAAAAAGGGATTTTTCAGACATTTAGAACTGGAAGTCTAAACCATTAATTAGTCAATGTCAATGCAAGACTAATTCTAAAGAATCTTAGAAATTGTTAGAGTAAAAGATGTGTCATAAACCCCTTGGCTCATTGCAAACCTTATGACTTTCAGTGTCATGGGATACCAGCATTGCTATATTTGCTTTTCCCAAATTAAGTAACATAAAAAACAGTGGCCACTGTTGACTAGACAACTAAAACATAACGTGCCAACTGTGATCTAGCTGAGAGTTAGAAGAATTTTGATACATCAGCACCAATGTGCAGATGCCTGGATATTTCTTGTCAAATATATTTGAGAAACAGAGCTAAGCTTAAAAAAGCACCCCTCCACCATGATCATTAGCCTATTAATATCCTACAAACTTATAACATCAGAATATATTATTTTTTGGTCAGAAAGATAAGAATACTGTAGGGGACACAATTTTACATTGTCATACACTTGTCTGTTCCACCTTAGATCCAGTTCCCTTACTCCATCCACTAAAGTTCTGTCCAAAGCCTTCATTTTTGCCCCCCCCCCCCAAGGTAAGGAACGCCTCATCATTGACTGAATCCTAAAAAATGAGATGTATACAGCCACCCAATAATCCAGCTGTATGATTTCTCCTCAGCTTATCGATCAACAGCTCATACTGACAAATGGTCTCTGGATGGCTTATCATTCATAATTGTGGTCTTGTTAATTACCCTAAAAATATTCAGCTTGCTGATCATCGCTTATAAAATATAATTGCATGCCCATCTTTGTCATCTTAAAATTTGCAAAGGTTGTAGGAGTTCTAAGTGCATTACATGAAATATGGAATGTTTTGATGCAACTACCTTAAACTGAATATTACACAGAATGGACTGGCCTCTGTTTAACAGCCTCTTCTTAGAGTCTTTTTAGCTCTACTTTCCTACTACTCATGATAAGTTTGCTCCACTTCACAAAAGGTGCAAAAAGTCGTCCATAGCTATGTTCTGGCCAACTGCAGAAATAAACTATTCTAATGGTTATCAGAAATCATTTGTGGCCTGCCTACCATCAAAGTACATCCAACTTTGTAAAACTAAATATGTCAGAAGAAAGTTATGAATTATAGTTTCAAAATGCATTCTCTGACATATTCTTGATGATCATCTAATAAACTCAAATATTATTTCCAGCATGTGACATGAATTTAGGCCCAACTGTGGCACAGTTACAGCAATTTAGGAACAACTTGATTTGTATATCTCTGCTGGATAGCATTTGCTTCCATTTACTACTACTGCCCAGTCATGCTCAACTCCTGTCTGGACTTCATGGACAGCAGTCACTCTCCACAGAGTTTAATTAGCAAGTAGGGAAGGAAAGTCAATTTCCAGGTCTTTCTTCCATATCTCTTGCACACACGCACCCACACACTAACACACACGTGTAGACAAGTTAGAGTCACCTATACATCAACATATTTTTTTTTAAGGAATCTGAGGGTGGGAGGGTGGCAATGGTTAAGGTGTTTACCTTAGAAGCACAAGGTGCAGGGTTTGATTCTCACAGGGGGTAACTGGCTAGGCTTAAAAATGGTCCATGAGGGCAGCTAGCCTAGTACTAATCTATGAATCTATAGACTACACAATGTAAACCCATGCTAGCACAGAGCTCTGCAATCATGAATCAAAGCAGTGGACCTCTTGCTGTGAGGTGAAAATGGTACTCACTGCTTCACAGTTTACTTAGGGAAACTCAATTAATTACTCTGTCCACAGTCATTTTAGGATTAGGTAGAGCTGTTTATACCAGCCACTTTATCTATAGAAGACAGGAATCTTCTATGGTCACATGCTCAGCCCTCATTATCCAGCTATATTAAAATATTTGCACATTTTCATACTTAAACTTTTATTTTCTGAAACCAGAAGGACTTAACTAATCTTCCCAGAAACACTTGGTAGTG
The DNA here is from genome assembly GCF_019279795.1 of Protopterus annectens. Classification (NCBI taxonomy): domain Eukaryota; kingdom Metazoa; phylum Chordata; order Ceratodontiformes; family Protopteridae; genus Protopterus; species Protopterus annectens. The sequence goes on from NC_056737.1 coordinate 1,963,064,451, forward strand.
TACCTCTCAACTGTCCAGATTTTCTCCTCACATTTTTTTTGTCTCTCCTCTTAAAATTTGTGGGTTTCTGGCAAATCACCAAGGATTAATGTCACTAAATAATGACATACATTTGAGTTTCAGACTTCATATCCCTCAGAAAAATGTATGCCATCACAAATTCTCTTATTCTGGAATTTTTTAAGTTTATAGGAGCAATTTTTAAAATCTGTCCCTATTTTTGGACAGTTGCGCCCCCCCCCCCCCATTATTTTAGGCTTGGCCAGATTTCTAATGCTAAGAGTTTGAGAGGTATGCTTGGTAGATGAAAAGGTTAGAAGTCTTTGTAACACATTTTTCAAACTGTTTCAAAATCATTCTTCTGGAATAAAATAGAAATGATTAATATTTATATGGGGTATAACCTCAGATTTTAACATCTCTGTAGGGCTTTTAGAAGTGATCATCTCTGAAGACTCATCATGACACTTACTGATTAAATCTTTAGGGAGACATGGTTGTGCTCATTTCCTATATGAGGCATCATTAACATGTAACTGCTGTCCTTTTTTTTTCTCCAAAGACTAAGGTTGCAGTGCCCTGGTGATTTTTCCTTTCCCAAGATGGTCCAACCTTGGAGCTGGTACACACAGGGCCATTGTGGTGGTACAGAAGGGGGACTACCCCACCTACAAAAATGTTTTTTTTTTTCTTTTGATTTTTCACTTCAGCAGCTGTTCACATTTGAGTGATTTTTGCGCCTTTGCGATACCTACTTTGATTATCAGTCACAACGATGTTCATTTTTGGAGTTTGCTTGCCACAGTGAGAAACTGTGTCATTAAAAGAAAGAAAAAAAACTCCACCATAATAATGTAGGAATGTTCTGAAAATATTACCATATGTAGATGTCTCAAAAGATATTAGACAAGTTACTGTCTTTGCTAGACTATGCCTAAAAATGGGGCTATGTTTAAATACCATCAGATAATGACTTTAGGCACAGAGACTTTGGATGAAGGAACTCTAAAATTAGGAGGGCATTGATTTTAAAGGTTTTGACGGAGATGTGGAGTAGGTAATGAAGCATATTTAAAGTACATATAATGTTAAGGGGTTTCCAGTTTAACTGTGGAACCTCACCGATCAGTACTCTAGGGTGTAATCACTAATGTTCATTTCAGGAGTTTTTATTTATTAAAATCAAGATTGTGGCCTCTCATAGAGTTTTCCCTGTCCTAAGACAGAATGACCTTAGAAGTTAGTACATTTACGTTGCAAAGTTGTAGGTAGTATAGTCTCCTTTAGGGGGAACCGACCCTTGAAATGTACTTTAAGAGATTTTCTTTGTCTAAAAGTTTAATTATAGAAGCATTTTAATCATACAACTAATGAGATTGCAGTGCTATGGATTTTAATTCATTGCTAGAAAGTTTACTGCCACAGTTTAAAGCTTTGTTGAGTTAAAAAAAAAAAATCAGCCCAAGACTGTAATTGTTGAAAGTCGTTTACAGGAAATTCTAATATAGAATTATACATGAAATAAATGATACACACATCCAATAATAGTGATTATCAGAATGTTTTAATTATTGCTTTGAAAGTGGAAGCAGCAAATGTACAAAATCTGCATGTAGAATAAAATGCATTAATGTGAACAACAGAAAAAACAGAATTATGCTGAATATAGAACATGTATTTCAGTGAATAATGTTGTTACAGAGGTTTGGCTAAATAACATCCAGTTCTTTTAAGTAAAATTAATAGAATATATGCTATACATCTGGTGAAACTGGTCACACAGTAAAGGCCTGTGCATAAAAAACATTTGTTGTGAAGATGAAAGGGTAGAGGGTTTTACAGTGAAAGCATTCTGTTACATAATGAGCGAAAACATTGGGTCCATATTAAATCAGCGAACACTGATTTATCGACCCCGATGTAAACAAAAGTTTACAATCCCAAACACTTAGAACAGCGATTTTTTTCCAATGAAAAAAAAATCGCTGTTCCATCCAAAAAAAAAAAAACTTTAAAACATTACATAAAGTGGGGGACTTCACCCCCCACAACCCCCTACTTAATTATACCAACTTTAAGATCACACTACAGTGATGAAGCAGCCAAGCGATTTCTTTCCCAGGGAAGGAAATCGCTTATATGCCGTTTCGATATTTTGCCTTTTCGTGCTTTCAAGTACGATCAAGACACATTTGAAAGAATGCATCTTCAGTCACATAATAGGAACCCAAAACATTAACCCTTTTGTGGAACAAGTCAAACTGCATTCTACCATGTTTTAGTAACATGACTTCTGAATGAATGTTCATGATTTTTTACTTTCACTTTTTTAAGTCTATACCGGTGCATTCAGGTCAATCTACTTCTATGTCCTTAGAGGGTATCTTAGCCAGAATCATGGCTATCTAATTTTCTAACAGATGCCAAACCCAAGATTTGTACATCCAGATCAATTTCTTATGCTATGTGCACTAAGGTAGAATAAGAAATAATAAGACTGCTAAAATAAAAAAAAGTGTTACCCCATAAAGTATTCAGAATAGCCTGTTTCTTTGATGCCTACATTGAAAACCGATGGCAGTTCTAAGATGAAATGGAGGTTATATTAAAGTACTCATCTTAGGAGCAGTACCACATAACTCAAGTACAGGACTTCACATTATTGTTGGAGAGGAGTCAGACGTTTTCTAAACTAGATGTGAATCTTACTTAACGACACAAGGTTTGGGTAATATTATAGATAATACTTAAGTAACCTTAAAACTCTGTTTACACATAACTGTTTGCTTTATGGAGTGTCATCAATAACTGTTACATTACAAATTACAGTAGAAAATGTATCTGCTTCATGTTGTTGTTTACTTGCAGAATTACTTGGTAACAGGCATACACAAGAGAAACATTTGTAGAATTTAGACAGTTGTTGAAATGATGGAAAGATCTAGCTTTGTGTCAAAATAAAAGTCATTTTTGTATTGGAAAAAAGTGCAATACTTATGACATGCAGCAGATGCACTTTGTTTTGAAGACAGTTAAGTTAACATGATTGGAAACCAAGTAAACCATCTCTGGAAAGAGAGCAAAAAAAAAAAAAACGACTAAAGAAAATCGACTGACTCCCTGGAGAACCATGAGCTCCATACAATGATGAACGACACTTCAAGTCACAAATAAATAAACCAAATAATTTAATACTAATAGGTTAAGAACTTTCATCCCCTTCAAAGTTTGGGACTTCTTCAGAACAGTCAATAACTCAACACCCATGTGTATTTATACTAATGTTTAACACTAATTAAGACCAATTAAAAACAATTAAGAACAATTAAAATAATTCAGTAACTTGGACACATATATCCCATTTTAAATCATGCACGTTAAGTATCAAAACCCAAACAGTGTGTAAAACATAGTTTGATGTAGACACGATAAAAGTATGTTCATTTAAAAATTGTTACCCTAGCGATTATCCTAATAAAGTAATTTGAATAGTTTAAATAATCAAAGCCCTGTTCTTTAATACATGCATCACTGAAACATAATCATTAATACCCAGTGGCATGTAGCTTTTAGTTTAGTGATCAAAAAAAATTTGCTAATCTCAATATGAAGTTCCCACCACCCTCCCCTTGGATTCAGAGGTACCATCTCCAAAATTCCAAACCTGAATTTGGTAAAACCAGTGCACAGTACTGAATGTTTAAACAGGGAATTATTCATATTCCCTTTAAAAATGACATATAGCTGTTCATAGATTCTTATCTTCAATTTTCTCTCCATTTTACCCACATAATAAACACCACATTGGTCACAGATGGAAATATAAACATGATTGGAAAGTTAAAAGCATATTTAGCTTATTAACTTATATTAGAGAATGGGTGATCTGTATAAAACCACTATGACTGGAGAATGAACTTCCCCAGGAGGATGTTAATGTACAGGTAATACCTGATAAAAATGAGTCCACCATTTCACAGCATCATATAAAGCTGCAGTGGAGCCCGAACTGTTATGAAACTAATGACTACCATTATTTTACACTGACTAAGCAGCACTTTTGCAGTTTAGTGAGTGTAAAATTAAAAGAAACACAAAAAAAGGAAAAAAAAGCATATGCATGTGTGTGTTTGCCTCTGTCTGTGCATGTTAGTGTATGCATGCTTACGTACATGAAAGCAGAAGTGAGTGTGTATGAAAGAGAGATAGTGAGATCAGAGAGTGGCAACAGCAGTTAAGAGGTGACACAATTGTTTTACTTTTATCTTTCATGGGGAAAGTTATTTAGATTGAGATAAATAGAACCACAACAATTGATATTCTATTGTCTATTCAGGAAGAGTATTATGTATACATGTTTCTATTAATACAAGTTCCTTTATTATTTGTTATCTTTAAAGAATTCTGATATGGATTTAACTTTGAAATCCTTAAATACTAATGGCTTAAACAACCCATATAAGAGAGCCAACCTACTAAGGTATCTTAAACTAAACAAGGCTCAAGTAGTTTTTCTCCAAGAGACACACTTTAAAATAAATGACACAGTTATGTGGGACCCTAAGGAGCACACAATACTTGCTCAACCTTCTTATAAAATTAAGACCAGAGGAGTAACAATTCTATGGAAAAAGACTTTCTTAAATCCCCAAATCATTTACAAACATGTAGATAATGATAGACTCGTGGCCTTAGTTATACTTATGTTTAATAATAGAATTTGGACCCTGGTTAATTTATACTGGTTCCTGGGTATGAGGGTTGGACTAGCTAAGAAACACTTGGACTTTATTACAACTACTAGTAAAAGTAATATTATACTAGGAGGTGATTTCAGTTGTATCACAGATATTACAGAAAATACCAGTTGGAAATCTCCTAGACTATTTTCCTCAGCCAAACAGTTAAAAAAATGGACAGAAATGTTTAAATTAAACGATACCTTTAATGCTTTGTGACCAAATTATTTATTATTTTCACACCAGGACTATAGACATGGTACCCAAACTAGAATAGATAAAATGTTTATCTCACAAGATCTTTATTTTAAAATCTTGAATTTTTCAATACAGTCTTGTCCCTTTTCAGATCATAATTCCTTGTTGTTAACAATACACTTGGATTTCAATCAATTGGTTATTACTTCAAGGATTCCTTCATATATCACAAAAATTAAAGACTTTAAATCTTGGATAATTTCTGAGCTTCAGTTTTTCTTAGAGATTAATTATAAACCTGAAGCAAACACAATTATAGTTTGGGATTCTCTTAAGGCCTATCTATTTGGTAAAACCATTAGCTGGTACAAAAATAAAATTAAAGAATGGGACTCAAAGTTACAGCAACTCCAAAATCAAATATATCTTAAATCTAATAAAAACTTAATTGCTACAGATAATAATAAGAAAACAGAAGAAGCAAATAAGAAATACAATGAAATAGTATCCCATAAAACTAATTTAGCTATGGAAAAACTGAAATTAAAAAATTCTAATGCTACCTCTCCTAAGCATCTTCATAACTTATCTATTAAAGTTAAGATGCAATCAAAAATTAATAACATTGATAGTATTGATAATAGCAAATATTGTTCCTCCTTGGATATATTCTCTAATTTCCCCTATATTAAAAGAGAATAAGGACCCTAATCATTGCAACTCATATAGACCAATTTCTTTGTTGAATAATGATTATAAATTATTTATGTCAGTTGTGGTCAATAGATTGAAAATACCCATATCTAAAATAATTAATGAAGACCAAACTGGTTTCATACATAACAGGCATACACAGGATAAAATTTAAAAAGTATTAACTCTGATAGATTACCTCAATAGAGGAAACCATGAAGCATTGCTAATAGGTCTAGATACTAAAAAGGCCTTTGACTCCTTAAATTGGGGTTATTTATTTAAAGTCTTAGTTATTTGACCCACCCTTTTTATAACAATGATAAAGAAAATCTCTGAAAATAATCTAGCATATGTCAAATTAGGTCCATTTACTTCCAAAGCAATCCAAATCACTAGAGGAATTAGACAAGGATGTCCTGTATCGTATTTGCTCTGGCCATAGAAGTACTTACCATTTTAATACATAAAAACCCAAAGATAAGAGGTATAAATATATATGACCAATATATTTCGAAAATAATGATGTTTGTTGCTGATGCCTTACTTACCCAACTCTAAGGAAGTGCTAGGTGAAGTGGATATAGTAAGAACAAATTTCCAAAAAATCTCAGGACTCTCCAACAAATCTGAATCAAAATATTTATTATTAAATAAAAAAAGAACAGACAGGTTCCAGTTAATCATATTATTGGAAACCAAGTTTCAACTCTAGACTATTTAGGAATAGTCCTAAGCAAGAATATAGAGGAAACCTTACAGCTTAACTATGCTAAAGCCATAGACTTAATCAAGACATTAATAAGCAAATTAAATAATTTGTTTATAACATTTGATGATAGGTTACAACTGATAAAAATGGTTTTGTTACCTAAAATAATGTATATAGCATAAGCCCTTATACTTCCACCAGGAAAGAAAATCCTTAAAGAAATCACTTCAACTCTGATGAAATTCCTGTGGTACCTCAAAAGAAATAGTGGCATATTCTCATCATATCAGAAAATGGGAGCAAGGGGGTTAAAATTCCCAGAGATTGAAACTTATATAAAGGCATCTATAATTAAAATAGTGATGAATTGGATAAATCCTAGATACTCTTCCAGGTGGAAGCAGTTACACTCCATTATACTAATGAATGAAAATTATTTATCAAATAATACTTTGGTAACTGACAAAGATAACAAGATATGGCACTATTTAAGTTTAAATTTACAGTATAGTACAACAAAATTAACTAACACTAATAAACAATATTTTTGATGTGTTTACAAAATTCATTAACACAAATTTAGATATAAAACTGTGGCATAGATGTTTAACACCATTTACTATTACAAGGGATTTCTCTAATAAAACACACAGAGATATTTTTGGTTTATGGGAAAATAACCTATTTTGTTAGTTGTCATGTATTGAAAACCAACAAGCTTTGAACACAAAGTATATTGTCAACCTATGGCCTATCCCCAAATGACTGGTTTCACAGCATACACTAAGGATCTGTGTAGAATAATACATAACTCACCCTTCAAAACTTTACCAAAAATTATAAACTGGATTTTTGGAATTCTGTATAATAATATCAATGTTACGAATGAATTATCATATTTATATAAGACTTTAATTGTCTATAAAACAGCTCCTTAAGATTTTTACTGGCAATACCTAACTAAAGGGTTCCAAGTATCATTATCAATGGAAGATAAAACAAATATTTTATTTTCAGTTAAACTAACTTCTTACTCACAGTTCTGGAGGATTTTTCATTGGAAATGTCTACACAGATCCTTTCTGACACCTGAGAAACTCTCAAAAATGCACCCTTCAAACACCAAGTTATGTTGGAGATTTAATCTGTCCACTAATACTGACTTGTCTAATATTTTTTATGACTGTACTAATATTAAACCATATTGGAATGAGATTAACAAATTTCTTCAAGCTATCTATACTGATATATTTGTTTTGACAAAGTCTTTAATTTTATTGAATGTTGCTAATATGTAATAATATGAAGAAATATGACCTGTATTTGTCATGGACAATGTTAGCAATAGCCAGAAAATGTATAACTAGAAGATGGAACTCTAATGTAGCACCCACAATGGAGGACTTCTTATCATCACTGAAGAAATGCATATTAATGGAGAAAAGAACTAAAGAGTTAAGAACTTTTCCTTAGCCATTGGTTAATAGTCCATGGAGGAAAGTTTTGAATTTGATTTATACCCTACAGATGGAACCAAATCACTATCACAGTTTATATATTAACTTAGGATTCAGATAAAAACATTTGTAGTTAAATAATTGTTGTCAGGCTGAATGTAAATACTGTAAATAGTTATTGAATGTTATGAATGTATTAAATTGTTATTTCATCAAAATAAAAATCATTTGAGAAAAAGAGGTGTTTGCATATCTCTTGACTTCTTAATTGAAGAAATCTGGATAAATCTTAAAAAAAAGGGATAACAAAGGATCAAAAATAGGAACATATTATAAATATTGCTCTTATAAAATTAGAAAGTTGCTTGCATAACAAGATTTGTGTTCCCATGCATTTTCTGATTGAAATAACGTTTGAAACTGAAATGTATGTCATCATTTAGTGACTTCAATCTTCAGTTAATGGCAACAAATCACACATTTTAGGAGTAAGGATCAAAAAATGTAGTAAATATCATATTTTGACATGTAATATACTTTCTCCAACACCATTTACATATACTACAGCAAGTTTGAAATATTAGGTGGAGGAACTATCTACATCAAAAAATTAAAAAAAATATATAGTAATAAAGAAAAAAAAGTAAAACAATTTTACAGACAGCTAATTCTGTAAGCACAGTAATGCCCACAGGGTGTGTTACTGTGTAAATAATGCTCTTTCAGGGGGTAGAGAGCATCCATCTGTAGTGTTGGGACTCGTAACACCCTTGAGCTGGCATTATTTATACAGTAGCACACACCTTGTTGGGCATTATTGCTTACATAGAACACATTCTTACCTACCCTAACAACCTCATTTAACCCTTTGTCTCGCATCTTTGCATAACAAGTCATGCAGATGTGGATGCTGAAGTATTTAGGCAGTAGAGAGTTGATTTGTTTCTGTGATGCTTTACTGTACAGCATAAGATGTGGCTGTCATGCTTTTCCTTATGGCATAGGGGTCTGGTCTGTGCTTTCACACCAAATGCTGATGTATATTGAGAATATCCCCTTCGTTTTATATTGAAGACACTGATGCATCCCATGTAGAAGTACTCCCAGCTAGACAAAGAAGGATCAGCAGTAATGTTTAGAACCCAGAGTTAGGCTGAACTAAATCCAAAATGGCACAACCTATTCTGATCCTAAAGACACAGATAATACACTTGCAGATACATTTTGTGCTAACTTTACTTAATAACAGTTCTGTGAAGTTCCTCAAATCTCCAAGTCCCTCACTTCCCCCAATATCCTTAAAGAGCATAGATAGACTGTTATCTAAAAATTAAAAAAAAAAAACTTTCATGGACCCATGCAGTTTACTGGATGCCTAATAAATAACATCAAACAAGCCCATGGAGAACCCCTCCTAAACTTATTTAATTTATGCTTAGCCACAGGGTACATTCCCAAAGTATTGGAAATGGCTGTTGTGGTGAACCCTCACAAGGGAAAGCCCTACCACAGCCTCAGGGAACTATAGGCCTATTGGCTTACTAGTCTAATTTGCAGAGTTATGGAATGTCACTTCTGAATTTGTGAACACGGTATCAGACACCTCATAAAACTAGATCCACATTAGCTTGGCTTTATCACTGTGAGGTCATGCCTAACTAATATTTTAAACTTCACTGAAGAATTCACAGGAGTAGTGGGTAGTGGTCTTTCAGTCCATATAACACATCTGGATCTGGACAAGGCTTTTGACACCATTCCCCCATGCTGGTGGTGTAAATAAGCTAAAAGACCTAAACTTAGACCCTTCTGTAGTTAGGAGGACAGCAACATGCCTGAAAGATGGAACTTAGTGTTATAAATTACTACGTCAGACAGCAGAGTGGGGACTAGTGGTATGCCTCAAGTCTTGATACTGAGAGACCCTCTTTTTGGTATAAACTTCTCTAATCCAGACCTATGGCTAAATACATATGCTGAGCATTATCATTTGATTGCATTTTGATATGGAATTACTGCAGTAAAAGGTAATGTTTTCAAACCAGTGTTGCAAAAAAAGAGTCTAGAATTAAATGTTAAAAGTGCAGTATTGTTGCATTTTGTTAAGTAACTCACAGCTACAACTTACAATATAGACAATACCCATAAAAGTCAGGTATCATGGCAACTTGGTCATATCCTTCTTTTTCAACAACCATGTGGCATAAGTAGCAAAAAATCCTTCTATCTAGCCCAAATGGTACCCAAGAGCATTGCATCTATGTCATAAGAAGTGATCATTTAGCTGTATTTAGCTCAGTTATAGAGAACAATGCCTCCTTCAGCATGCACCTATCTAAATATGTCACTAGAATGTATCCAGAGAATTCTAACTGAAGATAATCCTAGCTACCAAGGTAGGCTTGAAGCCATATCCATATACTCTGTCACTTATAGATTCCTCTGTGTAAGATGTTTGTCTTGCACTTCATGCTATTAAAGCCCCAAACTTCTTGATCTCTGGCACCTTCACAAAATAAACAGCCCCTCAAATGTTTGGACTAATCGTTTAAATCTGTACCACCGCACAAATGCAACAGACTGGAGGGACACACACACTACTGGGGGCTTATGCCATCTCTGTAACAGATGGCCTTGGTATGTGAAACAGAGCGACATCCTTGTATTCTTCAATACAAACCAGATGATTGAATGGGCATCTGCAAATTTCCTTCTGGCCTGACCTATTTTGTCCTGAAAGCATTAAATGCATCCTGCAGGTGGAAAACTGGCAAGGCATAAACAGCCTCTAGACTTATTTGCCTTCTGTTTTTTTATGATTCTGTGATCAGAAATATTTGTGTGAGCATGTTTTTGTTGTAAATACAAATCTGAATTCTCTGATTACCATGTTAAGTGAAAACATACTTGGTCCACAAATGGGCTCACCAGTGGTACAGCATGTGGCATTGTTACACAGAATAAGAGAGAAGCAGTAAGCAGATAACTTATTTCAGAAATAACTACTGATTTGTGAATATCTGATCAAATATTGATATTACATTTTCTGAATAGCATATCAGTGTACTCCCAGCAAATTGAAAACTGGTCTGTTAAAGACAAAACTTTATCATAAATATATGCATGTGTTTTGAAAGGATGGACTAAGATAACTCTGCCAGTATTATTCCGTTTTATTCCAGAATACTAGCAGATATGGCTGTGTTCTAGGACAGTTTGCAGACATAATCCCTCTACAAGGCTGTAGAATGTTATATGAAGGCAATTCTGTAATTTCTACAATTAAGTGTATAGCCCGATCATATAATTGGTTATCTTTCTTAGATCAGGAAGCAGAAAAGAATTATCACAAATTTCAAGCCAATAGTAAATCTCCACTAAATTCAACTTTATACCCCTGGAAATAGTCTGGGAAGCTACAATCTTGACTACATGTGGATTGTGCTGATCTATTCCTTGGAAAACATTTCTGGGTTTGGTAAATGGATGTGTGTGTCATACATTCTGCTACTTCACATGCAACAAATGAAAATTAAGCAAAAGGTTAGCATGTGGTATTCCAGAAAAGGTTGTATCTGTTAAGGGATCTTCTTTTGCTTGTATAAACTTGCAAACCTTTTAAAAAGAAATGGAATTTTATCACGTTGTCATTTAAATACTGCGCAATTCCTGCATTATCTAATAGCTTGTTAGTGGTAATGTCACAAACATTGAAAGAATGGTTGAAATGAAAGATGACACTATAGAACTATTTACACCAAAAAGCCTGGGCTACACATTAGCTTGATTTTATCTATTTGGAAGGCAAAAATCTAGAATAAACAGTAGGTTCAGGAAGAGGTTCTATAAATAGATGAAGTAGTTTATGTGGCAAAGTGTAGTTACAGTCATAAATATATCACTGACATAATTGAGAATTGTCCATGTCCTGTATTTTACATTGTTGCCATTGGTTCATCTGAGAGATGACGTGTTGATCAAATTACAGGAAAATTCATAAAGGCTGAAGCAGTTTGTGAACCTGAGCAGCACAAAGGCTCCATTGAGTTTGCTGACAAGGTATTTGATATGTCTGTCAAACTTATGTCTGAGAGACCCGACTTAAGCCTGTTGTGTTAACTGAGGTATGCATATAGACCTGACTTGTACCTGTTGTGGTAATGAAGCTATGTGACAAACTCTTAGTTGTGCTTTTGGTTACAAAAGATGGATATTCTTTAGAAATGGTGCAGTGGTGCAGCGGTTGCATTGTTGCTTCACAGCAATAGGCTCTCCGGTTTGATTTTCGGCTGGGGTGCCTTCTGTGCAGAGTCTGCATGTCCTCCCTGTATCTGTGTGGGTTTCCTCCAGGTGCTCCGGTTTCCTCCCACATTACAAAGACATGCATTTGGAGTGTTTCTCCCTGGGCCTCGGCTGAAAATTGGCTTCATTCCAAGTCGGACTTTCCTGGCAAACAAATGTTAAAAAAAGAAAATACTGTACCCTGCCTAAATGTTTTGTTCATGAAAGGTATCCACGGTGTTCAGCTAACACACTATATTATATAACAGCAAATCCCTTTTCCTCAAAATAAGCAAGAATGTTTTCTAGTTTCTCTGAAGGACTGTAGTCAACCAGATCTCCTCAGAAAATTATAATGAAACATAAAGCAGTAAACTAGTATTTACGGGCATATGAATCTTTTACAGTAGAAAAATGAATGAGTTTTTAAGTTTTCAAAATGCATGTTTCTGAAGAAAATATTTGCTTGTGTTAAATTAGGTTACAGAGGGAGTTTTTAGTACAAAAAGGGGATGCATGCCCTGTTTGGGCTCTTAAACAGCTAACTAAGCTCGAACATAGATGGTATACATAGCGAGGATAAACATTCTGCTGTAAAGTAAAGTTTCTCAGTTCAGTAAACCCTTTAAAGCAGCTACTCAACAAATTTGCACCTGGAATGACATTATTAGCGATTAACTTATGATCAATGGTTTTACTGTTGCTGCTGTTTCTGTTGAAATCTGGATTTCTTATTAAAGCTGTCAAAATCATTTTACTGCATTTGGTCTTTATACCAGTACATAATAGACACACTGCAATGTTTTGTATTTAATTTAGATCTGCTAATTATGACTTCATTTTGCAAGTTTGGATTTCTTCCAGGCAATGTCTGTAGTGATACTGGATTCCTAAAGATAGACATCAAACAGGCTACCCTAGACAATTCATTGTTTTAGTTTAAAATGCAAAACACTGCAGCAAATACTTGAGAATTATGATTAAAAACATGTTTTTGCTATTTCTGTGATGGGAAGAATTTCCAGCAAATTTCAATTTGCATTCTTTAGGTCTGAAATACAATCTGTGAGGTTCAAAAATTAAATGAACTTTATACATTCATCTTGATTATAGTATACATTCTACATCTTGCCAAAAGTTGCAGTTTACCTGTGATTAAGAATATTTATTTATCTGAATCCCAAGATCAGTAAACATAACATGCCTTTGGCCTCATGTACCACATTACTCGAGTGCTAAACATATTCTGCCATTGCCCCAGCCCCAACCCTACCCATTACCTTACCAAAACTCATTTCTCTAAGACTACCACTACACAAAACCCATATATATATATTTATATATATATATATATATATATATATATATATATATATATCATATGCGTTCCATACACTAGATCAAATTTTCACTAATTTGAAATACTGCATAGAATGCTGACTGCAGTGAAAGTGCACTTAATCGAAAGTGCACTTGCGTGAAGTTCAGTACAATGAATGGGTGTTGTACTGAACTTCCGTGCAGTACTCACAGACCTTAGGGTTAGGGCACAGGTCATATTAAGGGGATAGCCCTATGGGCTATCCCCTTACCATGACCCGTGCCCTAACCCTAAGGTCCATGATGACTGCAGCGCAGTGAAGGACATAGCAATGTCCTCCACTATGGTGCGATAGTCACGAACCTTAGGGTTAGGGCATGGGTAAGGGGATAGCTTTACTAACTATCCGCTTACCCTAACCCGTGCCCTAACCCTAAGGTCCATGACTATCGCACCATAGTAGGGGACATAGCTTGTTTTTTATGTCCTCCATTGTGCTGCGGTGTTTTCGGTGAAGTGCACTTATGCAAAATTTCACTTTCGCAGAAGTGAGGCTTCCTATTACAAGTTCAAAGTAGTGAACTTTCGTTCTTGTAATAGGAATCCATATATATATATATATATATATATATATATATATATATATATATATATATGTATACACACACACACACATATATATATATATATATATATATATATATACAGATATATGGATATACAACACACATACACAAACACACACCATAAAAGCTATTGCCTAATCTATCCCTTGCTCTAATTCTAACCCAAAACAGTCACACACCCACTCACATCCCTTAAGCAGGAAAACACACAAACAACTAAAGCCATCCCCTTCCCTGGCCATAACTCTAACATTATGCAACATACACCATCACCTAATGTCAGAACATTTCACATGTCTGAAAGCTTTGGCATTAAAACAAAATCCATCATGTGTTCATGCAACTAAAGCACACATAAAGGAACACTCAAATGTTCCTTCCGTTGACATTTCTGGCACTCAAACATGAGTGCTTTTGATGAAAAAACAACAGTAAACTCTGATGATTAAAACATATTTGACTGTTTACTGTAACTATATATATATATATATATATATATATATATATATATATATATATATATATATAAAATGGTGAGTGTGAAAGAGAGGTGAAGAAAAGAGTACAGGCAGGATGGAGTGGGTGGAGAAGAGTGTCAGGAGTGATTTGTGACAGACGAGTACCTGTAAGAGTGAAAGGGAAGGTCTACAAGAGGGTAGTGAGACCAGCTATGTTATATGGGTTGGAGACAGTGGCATTGACAAAAAGGTAGGAGTTAGAGCTGGATGTGGCAGAGTTAAAGATGTTAAGATTTGCACTGGGTGTGACAAGGGTGGACAGGATTAGGAATAAGTATATTAGAGGGTCAGCCCTGGTCGGAAGGTTTGGAGACAAAGCCAGAGAGGCAAGATTGCATTGGTTTGGACATGTGCTGAGATGGGATGCTGGGTATATTGGAAAAAGGATGCTAAGGATGAAGCTACCAGGTAACAGGAAAAGAGGAAGGCCTAAGATAAGGTTTATGGATGTGGTGAGAGAGGACATGCAGGTGGTTGGTGTGACAGAGCAAGATGAAGAGGACAGGAAGAAATGGAAACAGATGATCCACTGTGGCGACCCCTAATGGGAACAGCCAAAAGAAGAAAATGATTTTAAATATATATATATATATATATTTATAAAGAAATAAGCATATATAAATAGATATGTATATACATCTATCTCTCTCTCTCTAAATATATATATATATATATATATATATATATATATATTTAGAGAGAGAGAGATAGATGTATATACATATCTATTTATAGTAAGGTCTAAGACTCTTGCACAAATGCACTTTTTACCAAATTGCAAATGGGTGGGCATACTTAAGCGAAAATGCTTTTCACCGAAGCAGCATTTTTGCATAAGTATGCCTGTTGTGCCAGCCATACTATGGTGTGGATTAGTGAAAATTCACTTTTCCCCACTAAAGTGCTATTTCAGAGTGAGAATATTAAATATTAAAGTAGGGGGGCTTGCCCCCCCCTGCATAAAAGTAGATTTAATGTTTTTTTGTTTTTTTTTTTAATTTATTTATTTATTTTTTTTAGCATACTTTAGCGAAAGCACTTTTTCTGTGAAAGCACTTTGTGTTCGGTGATAGTGGATACAGACTGTTGAACTTTCGTTCAACAGTCCTAGATCTATATTGTTTGTGTCTTTTGGCTTTTCCGGTTAGGGGTCGCCACAGTGGAAGTCCGGTCTGCTAATGACTGGCAGTAGAGTTTTACGTGCTGGCTTGCCAGGCCTAACGCACAACCTTCAACGAAGGAACACCCGTCCACGCATGTTGCCACACAGAAGACACACTGAGAATCGAACGGGCAACGTCTAACTGTGAGGCGACAACGCTACCACAGCACCACCACCGCAGTTATATATATATATATATATATATATATATATATATATATATATATATATATATACATATATATATACACACACACACAGAGAGAGAGAGAGAGAGAGAGGGAGGTGTAACACACACATATATGCAACAGATAAAAAAAATCCACAGTTTTATTGCACACTCCATTCCATCTTATAACAGCCATGAAATAATTCGCTATCTTGGCCAAGTAAGTGGGGAATGAAGGCCATTACTGAGTGAAAAGCCAAAAATTTGGCTTTCAACCAGAATATTTGATTTCTTAATTAATGAATTAAATGATTTGATAAGTTAAATATTTGTTCCTCTCTAGACTAGCATTTTCCAGACAAAGAAGTCTATCTAAATGCTTTTTTCTATTTTCAGTGTCATTTGTGTATTGGAGTGTTTTATATATTTATGTAATATCCATTTACCTTTAAATTCTGCTCATGTTATATCTGTGTTAAATTCTAAATTGTAAAGCTTAGTTAATTAAAACTTCTACAGTTTAAATATATACACTTCCTAGAGTAATGTAATATTAGTTTTTAGGCTTCATTTAAAACCTTTATTTAAAAATATAGAAAAATAAATTTCTAAATTCCCAGCTGAAAGACCTGAACAGTATCCTACATCCATAGATGCCATGTGAAGTCTTGGATAATGTAGTTGATGAAAGTAAAAAGAAGTCTATATAAGACTAAGATATGTGGTCATTTGAATAAAATATTTTTTTTCACAGGATATATTTAATAGAAAAGGTAGTTCATAATTTTTTTTCTGGTCTTTCAGCATTGATCTTGCCCTTCTAGTCAGTGTGCAGACCCATTTCTTCCCCTAGGCAAGAACTTCCTGTCCCATTCATTCCATTGGGGCAAGGAATAAAGTGTACCAGCAGTAGTGTTTTTTTTTTCTCGGAAGCTCTGACAATACAATGCTATGCCTCTGTGTAACATGAGCAATTGGCCCTACCCCTCTTGCAGACAAGAACTTCCTGGTTACGTCTAGTCTGCACTTTGATTCTGCCATAGATTGTGTTTCCATGAGCACATGATTCTCCACTCTGTTCCCTCAAAGAGAACACATCACTCTCCCCTCCCTCAAAAAAATATGTGCAAACTTGAGTCTTTTCCTTTCTCTTCTTACCACCAGGCACCCAAGCAGCTAGTCAAACTAGGTTTGTCTGGGTTATAGTTAGGGCTTTATTCCGCTGTGCCAATGGACCCAATTTGCATGTTATTCTTGAGGTTCCTTTCTGGTCTAGACTTACTTTTTGAACTGCATTCCATTCTCAGTATAATACACAATAATACTTAGGGGAATTATTTGAATTATATTTGTCAGTTTAAAAATAAACGGAAACAGAAGTACAAAAGAAGCATTCAGTTATAATAGAACTGGAAGAGAGAATTACTGTATGTTAAGTATGATGGAACAACATCTAGAAGTATGAAGTAACAACATCTAGCTTCCAAGACATAGCAAGCCATTTCAATTGAAACATTGAGTCTGCTTAATCAGCACAGGAAAGTTTGCATTATTTTTGGAGCTAACTGAGGGTACACTAATGTTAAACCATTTCCCCCATTGGGTTTCTAGCACATCTCTCTCTCTCTTTAATTAAAAAATATGGACTGAGTTTTTAGGTAAGAAGTATTTTTTTAACTTAATTGCAGTTTGTTTACCTGTAAGGATCCAGGATATCAATGTAGTGGTCACTTAATTGAATAATACTCATAAATACTTACTAGGAGTAGATACATATCTAAGTGGTTTTATCACAAAAAGCTTAAGGTTAATAAAATACAGCAAAACTACTGTGTATAGTATATTAATAGAGAAGACAAAAAGTCCATCCATAAGCAAGACAAGCCTAATCAAACCAAAATACAGCTCAAGGATTGATAGTTATTTTAAAAGTCCATTCTTTAATGCATCAACAACATACAAAGTTAATACAATACAAGGACTTACATATCCAACAATACTTTTTTCAAGTATTTCATAGGATCATAGGTGTTTACTAGGCTAATGACCACAAGGGCCTTTTTAAGCCTAGCCATGCATCCCAAATCTCTGACAAGTTGTGGCACTCTTGATAAGTGTAAGCATGGGCCTGGGAAATGAACCATTTACTGGTTACCTGTTTGCATCAGAGACATAGGTGCCAAACCAGAGAGGAATTTCTGGTTTCCCATCTAATTGTCCAAATTGCACTTGAATTGGATTAAGGAGGAATTCTACTTCACATGGATGGGGGAGCCTATTCCAGAGACAGGGTAGTCTCTGGGATACATACCTGTCTCTCCAGCAGGTCCTATTTATATCACAGGCAAGGTTTAAGTATTTAGAATGGGTAATTTTTGTTTTGTGGATATGCAGGGGGTCCATCAGAGCTCCTAAACCTCTAACTATGGCTTTGTTGATGGATCTTAGTAGATGTTTTCAACAAAACTACATAAAACCAGATAAAACAGATGTTTTTGATATAAAAATGTCATGGATACAGTGGCTTCTGGTGACTTCCAGTCAAAGGGGGGCTGCAGGAGACAGCTGAATGGGTGGGGTCAATAGGAAGGGGTGTGGCCAAATAGAAAGGGGAGGAACTATGCTGAAAACCCACAAAAACTGGGACTTTAATTAAATACACTGCCCTGGGTGCCAAACTGTCATTATGACAGTCCAGTCAAGACAAAATGAAGTGGAGAAGAAAAAAAATGTAATGCATTGGATGAATGACAGCTTACTTAATATCTAGATGGAAAAAAAGGTTGTGAGGCATGAAAAAATAAATTACTTTTTAAATGCATTACTGGAATGCCAGTTAAAATCAAGTATAAAAAAACAAGCAGCACTCAACTCAAACCACTTCTCCTTGCACTGCTTTTCTAATTATAATTTATATTCAGCTTTATAAAAGTACCAAGTAACATGCTGAAATAGCTATCTCTATGATACCTCCACTTGTAAAAATGTTTCTTATCCAGAAAAGACCTGCTGCCTGACAACAACTCAACTATCTACTTGTTTCATGGGGAAAACATGATCAAAGTAAAAAATGAACAACAAACAAAAAACAAGCTCAAGATAAATTGCTTAAAAGACTACTGTACAGGTTATGGACCACACACAATAGATTGGTATTCTGTTTAGTTTACGGGTAAAGCCTGCAAAGATGACTGAAAGTCTCCAACAAATGTAATGAGCTTCTGAAAATACTGTAATCCTGTCCTTTATTACAAATGCTGTCATATGCATTTCAATACCCAAGTCTTATACATTATCTAGTTATGTAAATGTTCTTTGCATGGCAACAAGAAAAAGGCTTTCAATGTTGGTAATTCTTTAACAGTATGCTTATTAAAGCTTTCTTGCGTCTTACAATCTCAGACTAGCTTACCTGATGGTCATTAAAGCATTGCTACTTAAACACAGAGCAAGAGGCACTGCAACAACATGCATTTTCTGAGTAATAAGCATAAATCAACAGTATAAAAATATGACATAAAACCAGAACATTCTACAAAATCAAGAACAGATGAAAAGCCACTTGTAGTACTTGCATCTACCTTGGATGGGGGAGATACTCTGCACACTTACACTGCATGACTGCTCCTTGCCTTGCTTTGACAGATCCAGAGTCACTACATGGGGTGCAACAAGTATGTCACAATTTGAAATATCTCTGGCTGACAGTGATGGCCCTGACACATCTGTCATACCTCTCAACCTCAGAGCAAGAAATCTGGACAAAGCCATAAACAGAACTGGGACAAAGACCCAAAAATAAGGACAATTTTTATATATTGCTCTTATAAACATATAAAGATAATAGAATAATAGGTATTGCATTAGTATGAATTTTCTGAAGGGTATGAAATCTGAAACTCAAATATATGTAATTATTTTGTGATTTGGTTCCACAGATCATACCAGTGATTTGCTAGAAAACCACAAATTTTATGAGGAGCAGACCAAAATTCTGAGGCAAGAATCTGGACATTCTGTGAAAATCTGGACAGTTGAAGGTATGTTGTTGAGTCTAGACCTCAGGTTGAAGGTATGTTTTTGAGTCTAGACCTCAGGTTGAAGGTATGTTATTGAGTCTAGACCTCAGGTTGAAGGTATGTTGCTAGACCTCAGGAAAAGTTTCATTGATTTCTCATCCCACTTTACTGACTTGCTTCACGTATTTGCTTTTGTGGCTGAATCTCAAATCATCAACATTCTCCACCCCCCCCCCCACATTACCGATTTATTTCACTTTGTGCACCATGCCAGTACCCCTCATATCTGTAACATGCACCCCTATAGATATGTAGGGTGGGGGATGGGTTGGGATTGGCACTATGGTTAGGGTGTTTACCTCATTAACACAAGGTACACTGTTTGATTCTAATATTTGTTCACTGCTTGGCCATTGGCTAGGCATGTAATAGTCTACAGACTGACTGCCTACTATTTACCTAAAAACTTATTCTTCCACCACTTTTAACCCTTCTCCCTATCTGTGGTGGTTGTCTCCCTTCCTGTGCTGTATCCTTCCTCCTTTCCCTCCGTTGTTCTTTCTGTGGTATCTCTCCTCTCCCCTGCCTCTTGCACCATGCTGTGATGTTGCTTCCTTTTTCTCTAGTGACCTACAGTCATGACTCACTGATTTCTTGAATGTTGAAAAGCTTAACTAGAAAAGACATAAGAAAGAAAAAAAGTTACCTGCACCCCCATGGAAATATTGCCCCCCCCCCCCCATATTCCTACCTTATATGTACCAACTCTGTGGTTACACTACATTGGCAATATGTAAAAAAAATATATATACAATAGTGCACCAATGTTTCCCACCACAAAAGTTAATGTTATTTCGAAAGAAAAAAGAGAGTGAAGTAATATTAAACAAAAGTTACCCAACAAAAGTTGTTTCCTCCTTGGCTCTATCTCCCCTTCATCACTTCCATTGATTTTTGCATATGCCATTTCTCTCGGTCTTCCTTTTTGCTGCCCTTCCATTCATGGCTGCATCTCTCACTGCCTCCCTTCTCCTTATTCTGTGTCACTCCACTTCTCTACATACCTCTGATAACCTCTACCTATGCCCTTAAGTCCTCTGCATTTGTCCTCACTATCTTTTCTGCCACATCCTGTTGTCCCCTCTTCCCTATTAAAACACCGTCTTTTCTCACCTCTCTATCAAGTCTACTTCCATCTCTGTATCCTATATTCTACTATGACCTCCATCATGCTGCAGACCATACCACCCTTGCTACCTCTAAAAATCCCTGAGCAAAACAACTCAGCCACATCTTTAGCATCTCACAAATCTTTCACCCATTCTTTTTCCACCTTGTCTTACTACTCTTATATTCCAAAATCAGAGCCTTGACCTCCTCTTTTTTTCTGTAGGTAAAACTTTTTTTGACCAGTGATTGAGTTAATGTCTTATGAATCCTTCAGCTTTAACAATACACAATAAATTGTGACAATTGATCTGTATGTTTTGTTATAGTGATCCTTTAATAAATATAAATCTATTTTAACTAAATTTATAAATTGAAATTGCTCATATTGCAATTATAAATTAAATGAAAGTGACTGAATCTGCAAAGTCTTCCTACAGCCTATATCACCATACACTGAAGTGTTCTGTAAGATACCAAGACATACTAAACCAAACTAAAATCCAACCATTTTGTAATACATGTTTGAGGTATTATGTCATTAAGCACATTAATGCAGAACCTCCATTTCTGCTGTAATATATGCATTTTGGAATTTGGGAAAGAGAATATAGTGATACAGGGGGCTGATAAACCTCTGTGTATGAGAGTTAAATAGAGCTTTGGGTTTGCTGAATTATCATATACTGATGAAACAACTTGATTTGTTAAAGTTAGAATATTAAGGTATTGAAATTCAGGGGACTGTTTCCAGATGTCATTTATTACCAGAATGCCAAAACGTCTAGTTAATGCAAAAGACAGCAGTGCCTTATTTCTCAGGGAGTTAGAAAAGAAAGATAAAAGAAAGCTAACTTATTAATCTCTAAATATGATACAGTTATACAAATTCAGGTATAAAAGGTGCAGTTTTTAAAGCATCTCGCAATGCATGTCTGTATTTTAACTTGACTCTTGGAACTATTTTTTCTCAAAAACATGGCAAACGGGGGTGTGGGGGGTGGAGCCTAGATGCCTAACTGTTAGCAGCAAATTTTCTGAGCTCCACAAATTCATACTAGAAAACAGGAAAATATTTAACTTATTCAAACAACATTTGGAAAATCGGGTCTATATTATAATAGTGAAAATCCCTTTAAGCAAATGTGAAAACACCGACACGTATTGCGCAAACCACGAATATGCCGAACGTACTAAACCGCAAAATAAAAAAAAGTCGAATCCCCATAGTCGGCCAACTTCACCTCCCACTACATACTGCCTACCCAAACAAAATAAATAAACCACATACACTAACCAAAACCCTACTTCTAACCCTAAAGTAAAGCACCAAAACCCTACTTCTAACCCTACACTAAACCTTACATACATTACCTGTCTATGCACTTACCTTAACCCGCATCCTAACCCTAGGGTCCATAACTATAGCACACTTACCCTTACAGAGCTATACCGCAGACGGGCCAGCCATGACACTTCGACTTTTTGAATTTCACACTTTAGTGCATTTGGCATAATCGCGGTTCGTGCAATAAGTGTCGGTGTTTTCGCATTCACTTAAAAGGATTTTTGCTAATATAATATAGACCCAGAAAAGCTTATAGAGGAACCACTAAGCTATAAAATTACCAATTTTGAAGGAAATATCTCAAAATTTTACTGTCAAATTAACCTAAAGACTAATCAAGCTGTGTGGAAATGAGCAACTCAAGGAATTCCCAATCAGACTCTACACTGAAAAAAGAAATCCAACTGATGTCTGCTGCCCTTCAAGATCTATCTCTGATCTATCTCTGAAGATGGACAGATTCACTGAAAATCTAGAAAATCTTAAAGATAGCTGTCAAAAGCAAACTGATATTTTTAAGGAAATACTTCAGCAACAACAAACAAAGCTATCAGATATTGAAACTTCTCTGAATGACATAGATGAGAGACTAAAGAAGATGAACACCAATGTGAATTTCTTCTACAACAGAATACTTGGCTAATAAATAAAGTTGATGATATAGAAAATAGGGAACGAAGAATAAACATAAGGATTTCTGCTCTTCCAGAGAAGTCTGAAGGAGAAGACATCATCTTATTCTTGAATTCTTGGTTATCTGAAATTTTACATCTAAAAGGTCAATCTTACGGAATTGTGAGAGCACACAGAGCTATTGGGAAAACTTCATCCACCACACCTAATTCACCTCCGAGATCCATTGTAGTTAAATTTCTATCATTTATGGACAAAGAACTGGTTCTGAGATCTGCCTGGAGGAAAACTCCAATCACCTATAAACAATGTCAATTAAGATTTGATAATGACTATTCCTCAAAAGTATTAGAACTAAGAAAGAAAACCTGGCCACTGGTGAAATTCCTCAAGCAAAACAAAATAAAGGCACAACTGGTCTATCCTGCAAAATTAGAATTCACCATAACAATGACATGAGAGCTTTTAATAATATTGAAGAAGCTACTTCCCTCATTAAAAACAACAACATAATTTCATTACCAGAAGAAATGGATTGGTCAAATTATACTACTCTAAAGTGATCTTCAGAAAAAAATACCTGGACTGATGTAAGGAAAAAAAAACAAAGAACTGCACCCCTGCACTCCAGTGGTAGGAGTGTGTGGTTAGAACTTGTCTGATTGAAGACTACAGGAACAGGGCTCAGTTTTGAGATTTTTTTACTGGTTAATTGGGTAATTTGCTTTAAAGTCTTTTCTGATTGCCTGTAGTAATCTAAAGCTGTTTTGAGTGTATTTTTTCCTGTTTGTAGTTATTTAAAGCTGTTTTAAGTGTATTTTATACTGTTTTTGTCATATCTTTTAAAAAAGAATGTCCTTGTTTCCCACTTTTCTAAGCTAGTATAATCCATCCGCGGTGGTGCAGCGGTAGAATTTTTGCCTCACAGCAAGAGGTTCTCCTGTTTGATTCTCGGCTGGAGTGTGGGGAGTGCCTTTTGTGTGGAGTCTGCATGTCCTCCCCGCGGTTGGGTGGCCATTCGAAAGACATGCATGAATGAGCGTGCCTTTGTTGAAGGTTGAATGTCGAGCTGGCACCTCAGTGTTCGTAAAAATCTACTGCCACTCACTAGTGGACCAGAGTTCCGCTGTGGCGACCCCTAACCGGGAAAAAGCCAAAAGACAGACAACAACAACTAAGCTAGTATAATCCAGTTTTTAGGCTAGTGCTGAATTCAGGGCTGTGTTACAAGTTTCTGAGTTGCCCATACCTTACTTGGATAGAAGGAGGTTTCTCTGTTCGCCTGTGAAAGAGGGAGCTTTGAGCAGCCATCTGTCCCTGGAGGAGTGGTTCCAGCCCAGAAGTTAATAGTTTATAGGCCATTTTGTGCTAATTTCTATCTCTTTTATTTCCCTGCTGTAAAAACCGCATTTGCATGATTTTGGACATACGGGCAGCACTGGTTAGCTAGGGCTAAATCATTTCCGGCTCCACCAAGTCTCCTCTTCAGTTTTTCCCTTGAAAGTAGTCTAACTCTCTCTCAACCTAAGCACTAAAAAAGCATCCTACAGTCCAGCACTTGCTCAGACCTAATAGCAAGCACTAATATACCCCAACACTTGATTGCCCAGTAGGGCAAGGCTCATTATTTACCCCTCACCAACCAAGCAACTAAGCAGTGCACCATACTATTTAGGCATGACCAAAGGGCAATTTCAGGTATACTCTCCAGTCCAGCTGGTAAACCTGGGTATCCTGAGGCAATGTTACAACTGCCTCATGTACACAGACAATCCTCTCCTCCTACCACAAAACATTAACATATGTGAGAGATGCAATTATATAGCTAAATTGGAGGCTAAGCTCTCTCCACCCAAGACTGGAACAGTCAGTCATGAGAAGAAGGTTAACACTTGCACCACACCTCCAGCCTCACATAGACCTAGTAAACCAGCACTGGCAAAAAATACACATAAATACATGAAATCATACTCGGAGGCTCTAAATAAAAACCTGCAAAAGCATCAGAGACCTCCAAAGCAGACACCCAAAAAACCTGCACCTCCCATCACAAACCAGACAAACGCATAAAATACAAAATCAGTGTGCTGCACAATCACAGCCCTTAAGGTGAAATAACATACCTAACACACTAGTAATAGATGACTCTATAGTCAGGCACACTGAAGTCCCACTCACTAGGCTGGACAAGGAGAAGGTTATTGTTAGCTGCCTGTCGGGAGCCAGAATCCGCCACATAACACAAGCACTCAGGTCACTCCAGAACAAGTACAAATATGGCTCTGTCATTGTTCATATTGGTGTGAATGACCTGAGACGTACCTCTCTGGACTACATGAAAAGAGACCTGGAAGAGCTCTCTGATCATGTAGCCCAGGCAGGTATGACCCTGACCCTGAGTAGCATCCTGCCCTCACAAAGTATGATACCGCAGTATAAAGAAAAAATTATCAGTTTCAACAATTGGCTAAGCTTCTGGTGTCATACAAAGGGGATCCAATGTCTGTCAGCCCAAGACAACATGCTCGACAAGCCTTGTTGCTTCACAAGAGACAGCTTGCACCTGTCACCCCTAGGCTTTTGAATACTGACCAAGGCTCTTGTTGCCCCCATAGTGCCTTTTTTAGGCAAGGCTCAAAAGTCAAACCCACCTCCGTAAACAACACAAATAAAAAAATGAGGGTTATGCTACTCAACGCCAGGAATTTAAATCTCAAAATGCATGTGCTCAAAGCACTCCTCAGTATGGAGAATGTCGACATCTGTGCAGTAACTGAAACCTGGTTCAAGGCTCCACAGAGCACCCCAGCACTACTGGGCTACAACTCATACCACACATTTTGGCCACAGAACATGGACCGAAACACAAAAGGAGGGGGTGCATCTATATTCATCAAGGATACCTACACCTCCAGGTTAGTGGCACAGCATGATACCTCTGAGATCATCCATGTGCAACTAACATCGAGCAAATCTGCATTGCAAATTGTGGCCTTCTACAGATTACCCTCCATGACTCAGGACCATCACTCCGCCTTTTGGAGAACCTGGAAAACATGAAGGTCCTACCTAACACCCTGATATTGGGCAATTTCAATTACTCTACCGTTAATTGGGAAAACTACTCAAGTACAAACTCCCAGGTCCAGCGCTTCCTGGAATTTATCAACTCAAATGCCCTGGATCAGCTGGTAAACTCCCCTACCAGAGGTGAAAACATATTGGACCTGGTCATCACCAACATGGGCGACAGGTGTTCCGCACTAGAGGTCAACCCATCACTGGTTAGATTAGACCATAAACTAATCACTGGATGTCCACACCACCACCCCAACCAAGGAAACCACAGTGAAAAACTTTTCTATAGCAAACTTCACCTTACTTAAGACAGAGGTGGTAAGTTTCACAGCCCCCACACTAAAGGATAGCAGTGTCCAAGATTCAGAAACCTTTACAAATGCACTCTGTGAGCACCTACAAGGATGCATGGATCCTGCCATCCCTAGCAAAACCAAGACTCACTCCCCTAAGAGAAGGAAAGCAGTCTGGGTGGACCCCTGCCATAAACAGGCTATACAATAGAAGGAGGAAACTAGTTCAGAAAAAAAGCAAATCCTAAGAAGGAAAGACATCCCTGATCAGTATCAGTAAGAAACTAAGGTCCCTCATAAAATCATCCAAGGCTAAATTTGAAAGAAAAATAGCCAAGGATTTGAAAGATAACTACAAAGCCTTCTTTAGCTATGTCAAGAATCTAAGTGGCAACTCACAGATATGCTCTGAGCTAGTGCAAAATAGTACAAAATATACTGAACCTACTGATATTGCCAACATCCTGGCAGATAGATTCAGTCCAAATTTCACCCCCCCTCTCACCCCCAAAAGGGCCCTCAACAATAACGGAAAAGTGCAGTGTCCCAGAAATCACAGATGCACAGGTGAAAACAACCCTATCAAAAGCCAAAAGCACAGCATCAATGGGGCCAGATAGTGTCCCAGGCTGCATCTTGCATGAACTACAGAATGAACTAACCCCCCACCTAAACACACTTTTCAACCTCAGCCTCTCCACAGGCTACATGTCCATAGAATGGCGCACAGAAATGGTTATTCTGCTCCACAAAGGAGGGGCCACAACTGACCCAGGTAACTATCGCCCTATAAGCCTGACTAGCCTGGTCTGCAAGGCTATGGAGCGCATCATCATGGAACTCATTAACAAAGACATTGGGAACCTCCAAACACTTGACATGACCCAGTTCGACTTTAAGGGCAGATCATGCCTACTAAATCTGGTTGACTTCTTTGAGACAGTCACCAAGGCCATAGATGAGGGGAAGGTGGTTCACACAGCCTACCTTGACCTCGCCAAGGCTTTTGACGCCATTCCCAACTTGGAAATTATAGAAAAACTCACCAGCCTGAACATAAACCCCTATGTCACTAGATGGGTTGCCAACTAGCTTACAGACAGAACTTACACAGTAAGAATAGCGGGCTCCAGGTCTGACTCTAAATCGGTCACAAGTGGTGTCCCACAAGGCTCGGTCCTGGGACTCCTACTGTTCTGCATATACTTCTCAGAAGTACAGGCAAACACAGGAGGACTATGGCTAACCAAGTTCACTGATGACTTCAAACTGGGAGCCATAACTGACTCCCCGGCTGACACTGACATTCTCCAAAAGGGCCTTACTGAGACAGACACCTGGTGTCAAAGTCATAGTCTCAAGCTAAATGCCAAAAGATGCATATTCATCCCATTTGGGAAAAACAAAACACCCATGAATTATCACATAGGTGGCAGCCCCCTTAATACAGAAGAGGTAATAAGAGATCTAGGGACCCAGGTAGATAGTAATCTCTCCTTTGACAATCATATTGCCAAAGTTGTTAGGAAATCCTTCTATGTAGCCCATCTAATTACTAAAGGGTTCACATCTAAAAATAAAGAGGTTATAGTGCCCCTCTACACGTCACTCTTCAGACCCATCATAGAGTACAATGCCCTATTTGGGATGTTCCTCACAAGACACTTCCAACAACTGGAAAGTCCACAAAAGTACCTCACCAAGAGGATTACTGGCCTCAAATATATGTCCTATGCAGCCCGACTGGAAAAACTCTGGCTGTACTCAGTGGGATATCGCTTACTCAGAGGCGATCTCTGCCTGACTTACAAAGCCATGTCCAACTCAGATGTGATGGACATGCTCTACCTAAGGAAATCCAAGTCACTGCGAGCCACTCGCTCTTGTGAGCTAAACCTCACCTCAACAATAAATAGAACATGCTGGAGGGATATATTCCTGTCACAGAGACTCCCAATGCTTTGGAACAAAATTCCTAACTACATTAGGCAGACCCTCCCACTAACTCTCTTCAAGAGAAACCTTGACGAGTGGATGGGTAACAGAAAATACACCCCTGGGATCACTTCATTGGCTCTTCTTGACAGAGGCTCAGTTAATTAATCAGTGGGGCGGCGAAAGCTGACATACTCTGGCTAGGCTTATAAATGCCCTCGGGCAGATAGCCTAGTACCTACCTATGAACTGATATCAAAACTGTTGACACCACTAAATCTCTCAAAGCTTCAACTAAGGTATGAACTCTCATAAGTCTTCTTTTATTTCTTCTTACTTCCACAGCACACTATCTTAAACACTTCATACATAAAGTTCTTGTGTATACTTTAATGTTATATTCTTTGTTCTTCATAGTTTAAGGAATAGAAGTGAATAGGGATTATTGGTTGATTGTATTTATGTAGGATTATTTAGTGGTCTATAACTTTAAAAAAGGGAGGGAAAAAAAGCTTATGTATATGAATTTAGCAGCTTACGAAGAGAACAATTTATTTTAAGAATAGCACCCACATTACCTATTAAAATAGGTATTTATGGGGCTATACTTCCTTTTTTTTTTTTTCACTTAATTTATCGAGTTATAGTTTGCTTTACATAATTTATTGTTAGATTCTCAGCCAACATGAGAAAGAAGGAAACCTGCTCAACTAGCAGTGTAAAATTCTGAGAAGCCGTTTGTTGTCAGTCTTCATTAAATTTAGCCACGAGCACTAAATATGCCTCTACGCTTATTTCTACACATAAAAATATACACTGTTCTTCAGTATTAAGAATATTTTGCTTGCTCAAATCATGATCCACCCACCTCAGCTGTTAAGTTCTGATTTGCTTCGCACAGTTATATGATAGTAACCATGGCAATCAAACAAACCTATGTCCGTCTTGTATTAACAACACTTGTTTTGAATGCATAGAAGCTTCATGTAAAGTACTGTAATACACTGCTTGAATCTAGATGATCCATCAATCCACTTACCACATACATTTAAAATTTATAATAATGTTTGTAACACCTAGAGAACCAGTATTGCTTACTCATAAAGAGAAGCAAATATAAGTGAAAACTTCCCAATACGCAGTCCTGTAAAGTGCGATCTAGATCACACATTTAACAACAAGAGGTTTGGAAGGTGCTTGCATATTGTCACGGCCAGGTTTGGAGCCAGGCATTGTTCACATTGTTGGTGGAGGGAGGATATATGTTATTGTGAAAAGGGGTCTGTAAAATCCTAATCACTATTCTGTCAAATTGGTTAGGCAACAGAAACGGGAATAACGGTAAAATTCCTATTACTGTTTAGAGTCATTTATGCATGTAACATAGTTTAAAATAAAATTAATATATTTACTCTTCGCTGTGGTGTACATTCATGTTCTAGCAGTGAAGCGGATCGTGCCTGGTGATAAGATACTTGTATATGTATCTGTGACTGTTTATCGTAAAAAAACCCCAACATTCATCTTATTTGCATTGCAACGTGGAGACTTTAAAAAACTCAAATTAAAGTCTAATACTATACCACAAAAAGACCATCCTGTCATAACACTGCCGAACTACTCATTAGAGCACAACAAATAACAGACAATGAAAATATGAGTTACGGGGCCATGTTTCAGCACCTCGGACTATAGGTTACAGCAAAGATGTAAAGTTCCTATAACTATTTATTTCGATACAAGTGTATATTATAAGCACATACCAAAAACTATTAAGCAGGAAACACTGCACATATTTATATTTGATATCATATGTATAAAGTACTTGGAAGATGCCCCCTCTTTCTCATAAGATCCTGATTATGGTGATGTGTGATTTTTTCCAAAATATATACAAAATTTGTTTGTTTCTGACTTCATTTTTTTGTTTCTGACTTCATGTATGGCCTCCTGGTAGCACTTCTAATGTCAATTACTGTCTTGATTTTAATTATTATTGTACTTATAATGGATTACCATTACTTTAACAAGATTTAATCCATTACTGCATACTATACTTATTTTTATGAGTTGCTATTTGAATGACCTTTTGTTGAATTTTTACTTTAATGTTATGATTTCATTTACATATTTTAAGAATTTTAAATATGTTATTTTAACTTTTATGTTTACTTCCTTGGTAACATTCCACACTTTGAAATGGTTATTACTAACATGAATCAATGTTTGTATAGAGGAACAAGTTGTTCCTGTGAAGGTTTATACTTGTTTTCTAACTATTACAATGAGTTTTACCTTACCATGATGTCATTTCCTTTGCTTTGTATAAAAGGGGTGCACTTTTACCTCATTGTTAATTTGTTTTCTGAGGAAGCTGCACGACAAATAAAATTCGTTAATTTTTTTTCTGAGGAAGCTGCACCTTTGTGCGGCGAAAACGTTTGTGACAAATAAAATTCGTTAAGTCTATTTACTTGTTGTTGCTGGTACAAGGGCTCCGTGGTACGCTTTTGGATTTCAACTGCCATTTAAATAACTGTAACATAATACACTCTACGATTTCTTTGTAATCTTATTATATTTATACTGTCAGATAACTCTGATATAGTAGTGTTTTTGAACTTAGATACTTATAACTCTAGATGTACTTGGTTTTTCATAACTCTTATAGTCGTAAAGGCTTCCGCATGTGCGGAAACCAACAGTATTTATGTTGACAGTGATACATTAATACTTAAAGCATATAATGAATGCACAGCTCTTTGAGGAAGTAATTTTTTCATAACAATAGTAAAGGAAAACAACAAAATATCTTCTAATCTAAGCGTAATATATTACAAATTCTACCAATTAGAAACAATGTGTTTGAAAGCATTCTGACTTTGGACTAAGATGTACATAAAGCAGTTTATGCAAATTGTCTTACTTATTTACATTTACATATTTGTGAGATGTGCGTCTCTGAGCACTTAAGAATTTCTTTTGGGTTCATAAGACTTCTGAATAAATGATATAGGTTATGTTTCTAAGAACTGGTGCACTGATAATGCTTAATATATAAATGTTCTTAGTTTGTATTTTGTTTTTAATATATGCCTGAACACATTTGAAGTAGAATGCGTGTATTCCTTTTTTTTCCCTCCAGTTCTGTGTTGCCATAAAACCAGGATCTCAAGGTACTAATTTAAATACCACTCCATATATTCAAATGGTAACAAACTTGGTAGAGGGAAATGTAAAAGATTACAAATAAAGTGCTAAAACAGCTTCTTCTCTTCAGCCTGAATAAGAGGTTAATTAATCCCATGTACTTTATTACTATACTATAAGTTATGTCACGACATTCTTGATATTATAATTCATGTTCAGGATATTTTTTGAGGAAATTAATTCTTAATATACAAATGTAGATATTCCCTGTACTTATTACTTAATGTCTATAGATAAATGAAAATTATATAATATAAATGCAACAATTCCTCTCAGTATATGATTTTTTGTAATTATACTAATTGAGATTTAGATGAATATTCTGTGATTATAAGGTCATCTATAAATCAATAATAAGATTAGCTTTAAGGCTTTGTATCATAAACCACATTGTAAGTCATTTGTGATGGGAGCAACCAAAATATCAAATTACTATTGAAAACATGTTTTCATTCTAAGAAATGTATAATTCAAGTTGTATATTTTACTACTACTAATGTATAAAGTGGGAATGAACTCTCTCATATAATTCTTAGTAAACAGAATGAAAATTCTACGCTTATTCAAAATAGGATATTTAAACATTATTATCTAAACATGAAATGCCAAAAGATTAATAACCTTGCTCAATTCATTGTTTAGTCTATAGTATACATTATTCTTTTGGCAATATGCTCATTAATATTTATGTGCGTCTTAACATGGTATGTACAAAAACATTTATTACTCACTCAAAATAACATTTGATTATTAGATACTTATAGATGTTCTTCATTCCACATTGCTGCAGTCCTAACTATTGGGTAGTCCGCTGTCCAGTCGGCCTGAATACCAAAGTATATGGCTGACGTCGGTCAGGGCGCATTAGACTGACGTCAGTACGTCAGGGTACTAATGCGCATGACCGACGTCATATCCTCAGTCTTTTTTGCCGCATGGTCCGATGCAGAAGCAATTTTGCGAGTGCAGGTTGGCGTTCTGAAAGTTTCTGAAGTCAGAGTTTCAGACCGAATCAAAGTTGGCTAAGTACCCCGTTGGGGAATATTTTGGTTTTTTCTTGCCTCAGTATTTAACCGGATGTCAGAAAAAGTGAATAACTGTATTTCTTGTGGGAAACAGATACCTCATAGGGATTACCATACTTTGTGTATACCTTGTTTAGGGCCTGAGCACGACGTTGTTGGATGCCGCTCTTGTGCTAGATTTAACAAACGCACTATTAAGAGAAGGTTAGACTGTGCCAGGTTAGTTTTTGGGAAGCGTTGTAATTATAAAATGCCGTCGGATGCTCCGATGCCCGCTTTGGCTAAAAAGCGCAAGGACAAAGCAGCAAAGCCTAGAGTGGAAGAACCGACAGTCCCAGACGTCGGTTCTTTAGAAGGCTCAGTGGAGCCGGAGGTTCTGCCAGGAGTTTCTTTGGAGTCTCAGGGAGAGACTTTACTGTTACAGGATGTATCCTCTCAGGAAGTAGGCCAGGCTGAGGGGGCTTCTCAGGTGGCTGTTCTTCCCTCTCTTCCTAAGGTGGTTAGAGCCTCCCCTTCTGTTTCCAAGGCTTCCTTGAGAGGCAGGCCAAGTTTAGCTTCAGTGGGGGTTTCTCCTAGTGCTTCAGGGCCTTTACCTAAGAAACATATGCTTAAAATGGCAGAGGATTTGATTACTATGATTAGAGGTTCTATGCCCCCTCCTGATAAGAGGCCTAGGGTGGAACCTGAGTTTGAGAGTTTTGAGCGATGTTCGGAGGCTTCTGAGTCTTCGGCTGAAGACTTGCAGGAGTATCCTCCTTATTCTGATTCTGATGTGGATGATTCTACTCCTTCAGCTTCTCCTCCTGAGGATTTTCATTTTCAGAGACTCTGCATTCCATGAGGGAGCATTTTAAATGGGAAGGTCAGGATTTCTCTGATTCCAGAAACAGGCTTAGGGAATTCTTGTTTTACCCCAGCATAGGCCTTTAGCTATACCTCCTGTTCTGAATGTGGTGGAAGATGTTTTTGCAGAGGCTTCCTGAATCCTGATTCTCTGCCTCCTGCCCCAGTTAAACCGGATAGGTACTATAGGGTGCCTGAAGCTCATAAGTATCTTTTAAGAGTCCTAGGGCAGACCCGAAACTGTCTCTCAGGGGCCTAAAGGTGTGAAGGCCTCTGTTGTTAAAAATCCTGTTCCTCCTGATAAAGAGGCAAGGGCTTTGGATAGATGGGGAAAGAAAGTGTATACTTCTTCCACTTTAGCCATGAGGGCGGTGAATTGTCAGTTTCACATGTTAAAATATCAGAATTATCTCCTTTCACAATTGAAATCTAAGGTGGATGCTCTGGCTGAAGGTATTGAGTGTAAAGAGTTGCAGGATTTAGTTCATGTGTCTGAACAGGTGGGTAAACATTCCTTGCAGTGTGGTTTTGATGCTGTGCAGGCCTCCTCGAGGGTGGCTGCCACTGGTTTTGTTCTTCAGAGGCACGCCTGGTTGAGAGATCAGAATTTAGCTGAGCATGTTAAAACAAGGATTTTGGATGCTCCTTTACAGTCTGATGTGTTGTTTGGTTCGCCTGTGGAAGCAGTTTTAAAGAAAATGGAGGACAAGGCTAAGTCTATGCAGACTGTTAAGGATTTTTTGCAGGTGCAGCCTCCAAGTTTAGTAGAAATTGGCCTACTAAGGGATGGACTTATCCTGCTTATGATTCCCAGTCTAGGGGTAGGTCTAGACGTGGTAGGGGCAGAGCTCAAGGTTCTTTTAGGCCTAGGACAGGGAGTTCCCCTGCTCAGACTTCTGGTGAGGGCAGGGGTCAGTCCTTTCGTAAGCAGACCCAATGACCTGCCTTTTCAGCTGCCAGTACATTCTCGCCTGGCAGCACCTTTGGGAGGAAGGCTGTCTCTTTTCAAAGAAAATTGGGATTTAATTACCCACGACAGATGGGTTCTGGATATCATTCACCACGGTTACAGGTTTTATTTCCATACCTTGCCTCCTTTCAAAGGCATGCCAGACATTCCTCCTCTACAAAGAACAGAGGCTCACAAGCAAATTTCTCTGTTGATCGAAATAGGGGCCATTCAGCCAGTTCCTGTGCCAGAAAGGGGCCTATGATTTTATTCTCGCCTGTTCCTAGTACCAAAGAAGGGGAACATGTGGAGACCAATTTTGGATTTATCTATCCTCAACACTTATCTGGACATTCCCAAGTTCAAAATGTTGACGTTACAACAGCTTTTACCTCTGCTGGGCAAAGATCACTGGATGGTAACCTTAGATCTCAAGGAAGCTTACCTTCATGTGCCTATAAGACTAAGTTGCAGGAAGTATCTGCGTTTTCGAGCTGGAAATTCTCATTATCAGTTCTCTGCATTGCCCTTTGGCTTATCTACTGCGCCCAGAGTATTCACAAAGGTTCTGGCTCCAGTGATAGCTTACTTCAGGCTCAAAGGAATTCAAATCTATCCTTACTTGGACGACTGCCTGATTCTGGCTCAAGAAAAGGAAGACCTTCTACAGCATTTGGAATATGTCATAGCAGTGCTAAGATGCCTAGGGTATTCTGTGAACGAAATAAAGTCCAGTCTAGTACCCTCTCAAGACATGTGCTTTCTGGGTGTGAGACTGAATACAGCAGCCCAGATGGCCTTCTTAACCCCGGACAAACAAAAGAATCTTTCCAGTTACTTCCATCAACTATCTCTTCAGTCCGGGCTGACTGCAAGGACAGTCCTTCAAGCCTTAGGGTTCATGGCATCTTGTATTCTGGTGCTTCCCAATGCCAAACTGCATATGAGGAAGCTGCAATGGTATCTCAAAAATGTATGGACACAGCACTGCCAGGATTTGGACACTGTCATTCAAATAATACCTTGCATTCAAAAGGAATTTTTGTGGTGGGCTCAGGAATGTCACCTAAACAAGGGACTCTCTGTGACCCGGCCAGAGGCGAGTCAGATTCTAACGACAGATGCCTCAGACATTGCTTGGGGAGCTCATCTAAATGGAAAGTGGATACAAGACAAGTGGCCTACCAGACTACAGCATCTACATATCAACATGAAAGAGATGTTAGCAGTCCAGTTTGCATTAATGGCTTTCAAGGAGTTACTTCTTCCAGGACAGGTGTTGATTCTGACAGACAACACAACTGTCATGTGGTACATCAACAAACAAGGGGGAACACATTCTTACCCATTGTGCAGGCAAGCAATGATTTTATGGGAGACTGCGCTCAGCTTGCAACTAACTCTTCAGGCAAGGTTTCTGCCGAGCACAGAACTCCTTAGCAGATGTGTTAAGCAGACAAATCATGGATCCCCACGAGTGGAAACTGGATCTTCATGTATTTCAAAGATTGACAGTGTCATGGGGAACTCCAGACATAGATCTGTTTGCTTCTCCACTAAACCACCAGCTGCCAAAGTTTTGCACAAAGAGGTTTCATCACACAGCTTGGAAAGTGGATGCTCTTTCTTTCAGTTGAAAAAATCTTCATGTGTATGCTTTTCCACCTCTGCCTCTTCTCCCAAAGGTGCTTCTAAAGGTCAGACAAGACAAGGCAAGGATGATTTTAATAGCTCCAGATTGGCCTCGGCAGCACTGGTACCCATTACTGAGGAGTCTGGTAAGGAAGCCTCCATGGCCTTTACCCTTGATTCCACACCTGTTGTCTCAGAAGGACGGTCACCTGCTCAATGTCAAGCTTCACTCTCTTCATCTAACAGCCTGGCATATTCTGTTTTGAAAGACAGCAGGTCTCAACTTCCTCAACAAGTTTTAAATGTGATTATGGAAGCCAGAAGACCTAGTACAAGGAAAGTGTACGCAGAAAAATGGAAGAGATTTTTATTTTGGAGTGCAGCAAACAATTTGGAGATTTCTGAGCCTAACTTGAGTGTGGCTCTTCAATATCTTACTGAGTTATTGGACAAAGGTTTGTCTTTCTCTTCCATTAAGATTCATGCTGCAGCAATTTCAGCTCACTATGATTGTGACCCACCATTGTTTTCGCATCCTTTGTTCAAGCAATTTCTTAGAGGGGCAAAGAATATAAGACCCCCACGTAGAGCTCCTACTCCTGCTTGGGATCTCAATTTTGTGTTGGAGAAACTTACTCTACAACCTTTTGAGCCTGCGGCTACTGCTGAATTGAAATACTTGTCATGGAAGACTGCTTTTTTGTTGGCCATTACTTCTGCAAGAAGGGTTTCTGAGTTGCAGGCCCTTATGGCAGTAGAGCCTTTTTTGATTTTTCATAAGGATAGGGTATCTTTACGTACTAATCCTTCCTTTATGCCTAAGGTGGTTTCTAGTGTGGCTTTAAACCAAACTATTCATTTGCCTACTTTTTATGCAGATCCCCAGAATAAAGGGGAAAAGATTTTGCACACTTTAGATGTACACAGGCAATTGCGTTATTATTTGAGCAGGACTAAGGATTTTAGGCAGTCTCAGCAGTTGTTTGTTTCTTTTGCTTTGAGTTCGCAGGGCAAGCCTGTGTCAAAACAAACTATTTCTAGGTGGATTGGGTTTTGCATTGCATTTTGTTACTCCCATCATGGCAAGGAGATTGCAGCTGGGATTCGGCCTCATTCCACTAGGGCTACTGCCACTTCAACAGCTTTTCTAAGGGGGGTGGCAACTAAGGATATTTTGGAGGCAGCTACTTGGAGTTCAGTGCATACTTTCTCTAAGCATTATCACCTTCCTCTCTACTCTAAGTCTAGGGCTGGTTTTGCCACAGCTATTTTGCAAGGCATGTTGTCAGTTCCTGTTTCCTTATGATTTGCCAGCCTCCCTTACCTCTGCTTTGGGATTCTACCCAATAGTTAGGACTGCAGCAATGTGGAATGAAGAACATAGTACAGTTTTGTACCTACCATAAATGTAGATGTTCGAGGATCCACATTGCTGCAGTCCAATTTACCCTCCCTCCTTCCCCTCTGTGTTTAGGGGTGGTTGTGTAGGTGAGGTTATTTTCTGGTAATTATGTATATATTGTACATATTTTTGGTGCAGGTATGTTTGGAGTTTTTGGTTTTGGCCTTATTTTTTCAGGGTCTTCTGACATCTGGGGCAAGAAAAGACTGAGGATATGACGTCGGTCATGCGCATTAGTACCCTGACGTACTGACGTCAGTCTAATGCGCCCTGACCGACGTCAGCCATATACTTTGGTATTCGGGCCGACTGGACAGCGGACTACCCAATAGTTAGGACTGCAGCAATGTGGATCCTCGAACATCTACATTTATGGTAGGTACAAAACTGTACTTTATTACATTACTTAGGGGAATGTTCACTCAAAAGAAGACATAGAAAAAAAAAGAAAAGGATTATTAAATATATATGTTTATCACATTAACTACATTTTGTTTTGCAATCTATTTGCTTTTTAGTCTTCACTGTTTTTAGAAATTTATCTGTATATATTGGGGTTTTGGATAGTCTAAAGACATATATCAGTCTTGAAGTTACTAGAATAAAAGTAACATACTTAAAGTTCAAAGGAAGCCAGATAACACCTGACTAAAATTCTGGTTTAAATACTTCTTTTGAGTAGAAATGCTCATATAAGAGTTTAAAGTAACCTGAGATTTGTTTCATTACTAATTATAAATAATGAAAGGTAAAATTGCATGATAGTTGAAACTATAATGACCTTTATTGCCATTGATTATTTGAATTTGCATGGAATAAGAAATAACAGAATATTGTATTAGTTTTGATCTCTCCAAGCACATACTGTCATCTTTATAGAGTTTGAATAGAATACAGTATTTATTTAAACTCAAAATACGATCTTATTTATCTTGGTTATCTCTGATTATACAAGAAACAGCTTCAAAAGTGTGAAAAACTTCCACACTAAAATTTCTTAACTACATTCTTACTTAAGAATCAATATTAATGTAAACTTCTCCTATGAGTAAGATGTCTTCAGGACACTAAACTTTGGAGCTCAGACCCACCTGCTTGTATCAATCCTGTTAGTAAACAATGGTTTATCTGACTGAATACTTTTGTTCTGTCAGATTACAAATGGTTTTCATTCCATGTCAGTTAAAGGGTTTATTGAAGATTAATCTCTTTTTAAAAATATTTTTCTTTCTCAGGCCTCAACTTAATTTTAATTTATACTTTTTAATGGGAATTAACAATCTGTCATTAAAATATAAACTTTTCAAGAAGGTTATACAATATTTAAATAATATACATGCTTACTAATATATTCTAACATCTTTAGCCAGTGAGTAAATAAGATAGACTTAACTTTTCTTTCTTTAAATGTTAATGGTTTAAATAACCCAAGGAAAAAATGTAATTTACTAAAGTACCTAAAATGAAATAAAACACAAGTAGTCTTTATACAAGAAACTCACTTCAAAACAAACAATAGTTTTATATGGAATCCAAATGAATACTTGAAACTTTCTAATTCTTCACACACTAAAAAAAATAGAGGAGTCTTAACACTATGGAAGAAAATCATTATTTCTCCTCAAGTTATTTATAATTATGAAGATAAGGAAGGCATTTTATTAATTATAATAATAAAATTTAGTAACAGAATCTGGACATTAGTTAATGCTTTTTGGTTCCCTGGAATTCGAGTAAAAACAATAAAAAACACTTAGAACTTATCACTAAAATGCTAAGGGTAGTTTGATTCTAGGAGGAGACTTTAACTGTTTATTTAATGATTCAGAAACCTCTAATAAAAGACCTTTCCGTATTACCTCTATAGGGAAAAATCTTAAAAAATGGATGGATAACTTACAATTATATGATTTGTTTTATCTCAAAAATGACAACTCAGAAGTTTTGCACTGTGATTTTAGACATAACACTCAGACTAGAATTAATAACATGTTTATACCTCAAGATCTAAAATCAAAAATATCATACTTTACAATAACCCATGTCCTCTATCTGATCACAATGCACTTATTTTTAATCTTCAAACAGATTTTAAGAAATTAATATTTACTAAAAGAATTCCAGCCTATATCACTAAATTAAAACAGTTGAAACCTTAATTAGACTCAGAAATAAAATATTTCCTAGATATAAATCTAACTGGTAAGGTGAATCTAGTAATTATCTGGGATTCTCTAAAAGCATATTTATACAGCAAAACCATTACATGGTTTAATAATAAAACAAAGGAATGGGAGTCTGAATTATCTAACATACAAAAACAAATAATAATTAACGAAAATACAAGAATCTTGTCAGATAAGAAAAAAAATTGAATCTTTAAATAAAAAATATAACGACATCCTAACTCACAAAACTAATCTTGCTTTAGAAAAGTTAAAACTAAATTCTTTCACTGTGTCTTCAAAACATATGCACAATCTAGCAATGAGAGTAAAAAGACAATCCACTGAAAATAATATTTTGTGATTCATGAAGAAAGAAGTAATAAAAAAGTCTCTGATATAAGTGATATTTTGGATGCTTTTAAATATCACTTTTCAGAACAGTACAAAATAAAGATTCTCAACATAGAACTTCAGATTATGACCTGGACTTTCCCAAATTAAAAAAACCTACCAGAAAAATTAATGGTATCCAGAAACAAATTTCCCTAAAGGAAACTACTGAAAAAATTAAAGAAAGCAAAAATAACAAAGCTCCAGGCATAGACGGTATTATTAATGAAATATATAAACTACTACCATCCTCTGCTATATCAGTCTTACATAAAGTTCTGAATGAATCATACTTACAAGGTATACTTCCACCTTCATAGAGGTATTCATTAATTACCCCTAAAAGAAAATAAAAATTCTAATCTCTGTAGCTCATATAGGCCAATTTCTCTGATTAATAATGATTATAAAATTTAATGTCTGTTTTAGTTAACAGATTTAAAAAATCACTAACACATCTTATCACTGAAGATCAAACAGGCTTTATTTACAATAGACATACTCAAGGCAACATTCAAAGAATCCTAACTACCATAGATATCTTAAATAGAGATAATCAAGAAGCTTGTACAGTCACTCTCGATACTGAAAAAGCATTTGACTCATTAAATTGGAATTTTCTTTTTAATACTCTTGAATCATACAAGTTTCCTATCCAGTTCATTACTTTTATAAAAAAAAAATATTTATAATAAGCTAGCTTATGTAAAATTAGGACCATTTATGTCTGAATCTATTGAAATTACTAAAGGCACCAAGCAAGGATGCCCAATGTCCCCAATTTTATTTGCACTAGCAATAGAACTTTCTCAATGGCAATCCAATTTAATAATAAAATTAAAGGATTAATATATATAATCAATTTGATTCTAAGATAATGTTATTTGCAGAAGATATCTTACTTAAACTCAGTAGAATCCTTACAAGAATTAGACTTAGTTAAATTTTACTGTATTTCAGGATTAAAAATTAGCAGTTCTAAATCTAATCACATACTACTAAATAAAAGAAAACTCAACGATACCAAATAAATCAACTATAAACAAAATAATTGGGAAACAAGTATCCTCTTTAAAATATTTAGGGATTGTATTATGTGAGAACATTGACTTAACCTTAAATACGAACTATAATAATATTGTGAACATTTTAAAAACTCTTACAGAGAAATGGAAGAAATTGTACTTAAAATTTGAAGACAGGCTACAATTAATTAAAATGATTTTATTACCAAAAATAAATTACATTGCATTATCTATTCCTATATTGCACAGTAAAAGTCTTCTAAGAGAAATAAATAAAATAGTCTTAAAATTGTTATGATATCCAAAAAAAATAGAATAGCTTTATCAAATAATATTCGACCCTGGGAGCTTGCAGGAATAAATTTTCCAGATTTAGAATCATATAGTAAAGCCTCTAACCTTAAAACAATCTTAAATTGGATAGATCCAAAGTTTTCTTCAGCTTGGAAGTCTCTACACACTACTATTATTCTAAATTAAAATAAATTAATAAACAACTTACAACTTAGTGAACAAAACAACAAACTTTGGCATGCATTTTGTGTTAACTTACAATATAACATCATTAAACTCACAAATCTAAATTTATATAAACTATATCTACAACACTTTTAGAAGTTTTATCAACAACAATATTGATATTAAACTATGGATTCAGTTATTATTCCCATTTAAAATTACAAAAAAGTTTTTAACAATATCAATACAGATATTCTTAATACTTGGGAAATAAAAAAAAGTACGTGTTGGTATCACTGCACAATGAATTTAGTCACCTTGGATGCACACATTTTAATTAAAACATTTAATTTATCAAAATCAGATTGGTTAGCTCTTAGCTTAATTCCATTTACTATTTACACGAAATACTATATGGAGAATTTAACTGGAAGAATTTAATCTCAAAACTTTTCAAAATCATTATTATTTATAAAACTAACCAGAAATTTTGGAATTTTATTACTAAAGATCATACACTGTCCCTAACTCCTGAGAATAAAACTAATCTTCTACATTCCATTAAATTAACCCCCAATTTATACATTTGGAAGATTTCTTCCTGGAAATTCTTGCATAGAGCTTTCTATACTCCTAATAAAATTACTAAATTTAACATTTCTAAAGAGGTAATATGTTGGAGATTCTCTCTAAAATGTAAGGCCGATTGGTCTCATATTTTTTATGAATGCTCTCTCATTAAGAAATTTTGGAATGAAATTGTAAATTTCCTTCAAGCTATCTTTACTGATTCCTTCATATTATCAAAATCTTTAATATTTTTGAATGTAAATGAATCTATTACAATGAACAGCAAAAATAAATATCTTCTTTGGACAATGTTGGCGGTAGCCAAAAAATGTATTATAAGAAGATGAAAATCGTCCACCACTCTGTCCTTTGAAGACTTCATAATTCTACTGGACAAAGTAGCTCTAATGTAAATAAAAGCCAAAGAACTAAGAATATTTCCCAGAAAATGAACTAATAATCCTTGGGAGAAAGTCCTCTCTCTTATTAAGACAATGAATTCAGATGTACTATCAAATTGGAAACAAGAAATACTGGAAAATGTATAACCTTGTTTATATTATATTGTTAATCCCTTATCCTTTGATCTTGAAGCCTTTGTAAATCAATATTTGTCATTTAAATTGTAAAAAAAAATTTTAGTTTTTTTTATATTCTTGTTGGAAATTTTAATAAAAACGTTTGAGCAAAAAAACATGGCAAACAAAAATGGTTTAAAAATCCATTTTGATAAGTAATATTGATTTAAAATTAGTAAACCATTAATCGTTTTAAACACATAACATTTTAAGATGTAGCCATTTCCTAAAGGAAATAACTCCCTCCAGGGGGGACTGAAATAGTATTTGCCCTTTCATGTATGAGAAGGACTTTTAGCTAAGAAAGATAAGTTCCTAGGAAAAAACAGGAAATTAAGATTTGGAACCTAAAGAAGACACACTACCAGAAGCTGGATAAACATATGATCAAATATTAATTGAACAAACATATTAATGATAGTTTACATGCCTAGATTGTGTACTTAGGTAATTGTCATGGACAACTAGACAAGAAAACACACAACTATTAGTCTATAGACCATCAATTAATTCTGACTTTTGCCAAAGCTTTCAGTCAGTTTAGTTTCTGTTATTCATAGCCCTTAGGTTTTGTTTTGCATCTTAACTCTGTGGAAAGAATCCTCAATTCTGTCAAGCCTGCCATGGAACATTACTCTTAAAAATTAGATGACAATACAATATTAGATTTTTAGTCTGACGGCTGCAAAATCTGCAGAGCAATATCAGATCAAGCTGTAAATAAGCCTATTGCATTGAATTCATAGCTGAGGAAACTTACCGGATCAGGGAAAGAATGCAAGGCTACAAATAAATATCAGTAATAAGGAAAATGTGACATTGGCGTCATTCAATAATATGGAATAAGTTCACCCTTAGAATTAGAAGTTGTCCGATATTAGCAACTTCAAAAATAATATCGATGCATATACAGGAGGTAGAAAGTATCAGCCTGGAGTTATAGCAATCAAACTTCTATCCCATTAGTCTGAATGCTTAAAAATCTAATATATCAGCTTAGGAAATAAACCAACAAACAACTGGATAATTTTCATAAGGATGATACTAACCCTGTCCATTTATGTGAACTTGGCCATGATATGGATGATCAGAGCACTCGTGGCCAACCAATACTGACAAAAAAAAAATAAGAGAACAGCAAGAATGCTTGACACAGGCAAATTTCAGATACCTGATGTGAATAGTACAGGTAACTATCAGCCCTTTGCAAACAGAATCTAGTTCTCTATACTTGGATGGTATACACAAGAACCAGTTACACTTGATCAATTTTTCAGCATCAAAAATTATAACTCAAAAACATTTTCCCCCCAAAACAATACCCCCAAGTGGTGGGCTTGGCACCACACTCCCCTAACTTCTTATATATACCAATCACACAATAGTGGATAAACATGAAAAATCCTCAAGGTACAGAGCCATGTCCAGCACCTACCTCAGTTTATCTTTTCAGTTAATGAAGAAAGGAACTCTTTCTTTTCTTCTCTGACTTGGTGTGGTGATCACCGATGGCTGCAGCTGCTTGTAAGCAAGCCAGTGAGCAAGGCAAAAGGCAAGCAGCAAGCCGAAAAAAAAAAAACAAAGTTGTTCTACTTTACTTTCACCAATGCCAATGGTACCCACTATCTTCCGTAACACACAAGACAAGTACAGTACTGTGCTTAGTGCTACTGATTGTTTCTTGCTCTCTTTTTTTGAGAGGAGAGCGAGAACTAATCAGTAGCAATCCAGCCATCCACATCTCGTACGTGCCTGCGGATGTGACAGTCCGAACCCCCTTGTAATTTACTGTGCTTTTACAGCAGTCTAGGTAAAAAAAAAAAAAAGGAACTCTCCAAGCATGCGCAGTTCGAGTTCCGGGACTTTGCGGACTCGCTTAGGAGCACAACATCATTACACACAAAATATTTAATTAAATACTTTATTTTTTTTTATTCATGTAAAATGTCTGAACTTCCATTTTTTTGCTGGGAGGGCTGCATTTCTGCAGCCTGATGGCACGAGCTGCCCCTGCATGGATACATGGAAACACCATATTAAATTTAACCAGTCTGTGTTTCAGTCTTCTTTTAAGTGGAACTGATTTATTTTTTATTTATTTTACATTTGTTAATCAGGAGAATCTGACTGGCATGGATCCCTTTTTCAGTGGAGGCCCTGGGAGAAAAGCTCCACAAGGTTAGTACAGAAAATGCTTTAAGCAAAGTTATTAGAGTTCAGTATAGAAGAAACGGAGCTGATTATATGAAAATAT
Organism: Protopterus annectens; assembly: GCF_019279795.1. NCBI lineage: Eukaryota > Metazoa > Chordata > Ceratodontiformes > Protopteridae > Protopterus > Protopterus annectens. Next base: position 1,963,109,305 of record NC_056737.1, read on the forward strand.
GGTGAAAATAGACTGGAATAAGTAAAATAAGTAGAGCATAAACAAACAATATACTACAGGGATATATCAGAAATATACAATGCAGTTGTAGGGTGTTCCATACAGAAATGTGGTTACATTTATACAATGCTCAGTACAATAAATGCAGAAAACGCTAATGTACAAGTACAGAACACAGAAAGGAGCTGATTAGACTGAGTTAAGATCATATGAGTTTCAGCATTTGTAAATTGATTTTAAAATGTTGTTAATATGTAGGGGGGGGGGAGTCATGTAGTTCCGTTATGGGGAAGCTACCCTGGGTCTGTGCAATGACATATCCAGGACTTGTTTAAATGGGACTGGAGGAGTGTTTTGAAGCTGTTTTTGTTTTCTGTGGTCCTGATATCTATGGGGATGGCATTCCATGTTTTTGCAACAGCAGTAGAGTACAGAGTATCCCCAGAGCTATTTTTGCTTTTGGTTATGTCAACTAGGACTTTATTGGTGGCTCTTAGCAGTCATTTGTTAGAATACATATTTAATAGGTCATGTAGTGCAGGAATTTTATTGGGATTATATAGGACTTAGTGGTCTATTGTAAGATGGTTATATGTGAGCAGGTGTGGTAATTCTAGCCAATATAGTTGCTTGAGAGGTAGGTAGTGATAGTGTTGGGTTCTGAAAGGTGAGTCTGTAGCAAACTTTGCTATTTTATTGTAGATGGTGTTTAGCTTTGATAAGTCTGATTTGTTTAGGCTGATGAGTATGGGGGAGGCATACAGAAGAGTGGAAACTAGGTGAGTTCTTGCAATGTTAGCTTGTTATTAGTGAGGTACGTTTTGCATCTAGATAGGGTTCCACGTTTATGAATTTTTTTTATTGTATATGCGACATGTAAATCGAATTTCATGTCATCATCTCTGATAACTCCCAGTAGTTTGTGTTGGACAGGTGTGATAGAAGTAGTGTTAGCTGACTGTATTGTAAATGAGGGTAAGGGGTGTATGGCTTTTGTGTCATAAAATATCATTAGTTGGGTTTCTTTGGGATTAAGTATTAGATGAGAGTTGGCTAATCATGTTTCTACAGTGGTGAAGGATTCTTGTCAATTTCTGGAGTTGGGGGAGTGATGAGATGGAGCAGATTAAGGTGGGGTCATCCGCGTACTGAACTAGAGTGGCATGCTTGGTCACTTTGTGAAGTTGGTTGGTAAATATGGTAAAGAGAATAGGACCAAGGATGGATCCCTGGGAGACCCCTAAGCTTACAGTTAGATGGGGGATAAGGATTTTTGCCATTTTACTGCCTGTTGGTGGTTAGATAGATAGCCCTGAAACCTGGCCAGAGTAGAGTGGCTTAGATTAAGTTTGTAGAGTGCAGTTATGAGTTTGGCATTGCGACAGTCACCAAAGTCATGGATGAGGGGAAGATGGTGCGCTCCACCTACCTTGACCTGGCCAAAGCCTTTGACACTATTCCCCACTCTGACTTAATAGATAAACTCTCTCAGCTAGGCATCAATCCATATGTTACCAGATGGGTATTAACCTGGCTCACTGATAGTACCCACCTAGTCAAAATAGGAGAAGCCACCTCAAGCAGTAGACCCATAACAAGCAGCGTACCCCAGTGTTCGGTCTTGGGGCCTCTGTTATTTGGGATATACTGTTCTGAGGTGCAGGCCAAAACCAGTGGGTTATTGCTGACCAAGCTTGCAGATGACTGCAAGCTGGGTGCTGTCATCAGTTCTTCTAGTAATGTGGACATTCTCCAAGAGGGTTTCACTCAAACAAATGACTGGTGCCAGAGACATAGCCTCAAGCTGAATACCAAAAAATGCATCATCATCCCCTTTGGCGAGAGTGATGTCCCCACAAATTATCACATTAATAACAATGTCCTAAGCACACAATCAGTCATGAGGGATTTCAGCACCCAGGTTGATAGCAACCTGACTTTTGTCCACCATGTCACTTACATTGTACAGAAAGCCTTCTACATGGCCCACCTCATAAGTAAGGGTATCTTATCCAGGGACAAGGAGACCATAACATCCCTGTATTCTTCCCTTATAAGGTGCATTATTAAGTACAATGCCCCTTTCAACATGTACCTCACAAAGCACATGCAGCAGCTGGAAAAACCACAGAGGTTCCTCACCAGAAGAATCCAGGGCCTCAAACATCTGCCATACACAGGCTAAAAGCCATATCCCTCTACTCAGTTTCATACAGACTCCTCAGAGGTGACCTTTGTCTGGAATACAAGGTGATCACAGACCCCACCCTGATTGGACTGCTGCATATCTGCAAGTTAAACTCCACTCGAGTAACTTGCATGGACAGCCTCAATCTGGTCTGTGACATCAACAGGACTTGGCAGGACATATTTGTGTCCCAGAGACGCCCCCATCTGTAGAATAGACTCTCTTTCCACATCAAGCAGAGAACCTCATTATCCCTTTTTAAGTGAAACATGGATAATTGAATGGGAAACAGAAAATATACCCCTGGGATTCCACCCATCTCCTTGCTGGACAGGGGCATTGGTAGCTGACTTGTCTAAACATGGGCTAAACTCTTGGCTAGGCTTATAATGGCCTCAGGGCCAATAGTGTAGTAATCTCCTATGATCCTATGACTGTATCAAAGGCCATGGAGATGTCTAGGAAGACAGTGGAGACAAGGTTGCCATTGTTGCAGTGTTGATTTATAGTATTGGTAAAGCTAAGAGGGGCTGTGGCAGTACTGTGATTGGGATGGAATCTGTGTTGGATGTTGATCAGCAGGTTATTAGTAAGGAGATAGTTGATTATTTGGAGTATGTATGCATTTTTCGTGGATTTTAGATGGGGGGGATAGAATGGAGATTGGTTGGTAATTGGATAGGTCCATTGAGTTGCCCCCTTTATGAAAAGGAATTATATATGACATTTTCCACAGTGATTGATTAGCAGGGGGATGGGATACGAGATAGCTTTGCCTGAAATATTTGTATATTGTGCTAGTAGGGACAGGTTGTATGGAGAAGTGCTTTTATCTGCAAGTGTGTATGATGGGTTTGGATTCAAAGTAGGGTAATTATTATTAGTGAGGGCTAGAATGGATTTGGTAAAGTATTCATTGAACTGGTTGGCAATATTGTTGGGAGTGGAGTGCTGGTCTTTCGTGGTTGCAGGATTTTATTAATGGCAGTCCAGAACCTTTGTGGGTTTGTTTTGTGTTAAGATTGGATGTCTGTATAGTGGTTCATTTTGTCTGTCCTAATTTGCTTTATGGCTTTGTTCCTAAATTCCAGCTATGCCTGTCTATTAGTTTGTTTTACTTTGATGCCATGAGATCCATCCTTTATTCCTTTGTTTTAAAAGTAGGCAGGTATCTCTGGTAAGCCATGGAGCATAGTTGGATTTAGTTCTAACAATTATGATTGGGTGGCGCAGTGGTGCAGCGGTTAATGCTGTCGCCTCACAGCAAGAGGTTCTCCGGTTCGATTCTCGGCTGGGGTGCCTTCTGTGTGGAGTTTGCTTGTTCTCCCTGCATTTGTGTGGGTTTCTTCTGGGTACTCCGGTTTCCTCCCACATTCTAAAGACATGCTTCTGGATCATTTCTCCCCAGGCCTCCACTGAAAACAGGATCTGTGGAACCTAGTCAGACATTCCCGGTCAACAAATGTTAAATAAATAAAATAAAATAAAAATAAATGATAGGGGCAAAGTGATTTAGAATGTTAAAATGTTACTTTCTTTTTCTCTTAGTACACTTAAAAGTTATTTCCTCATCCATTTCTTTTTTAGCTCCAACCACTCTGAAAGACTCAAATCTCTTCCTCTGCACCACTACTATAAATGTCCCTTTACCCCCCTTGCATACCTTCCTCTGAACTTATCTTCCACTACACTGATTGTTTTTCTCACTGTCCTGATTCTTCCTTCTCTTGGCTCTACCCGCTCCATTCGTCTGCAGGCTCACTCCTCTCCCCAAATTCCACCCACCCCCATTACATCTACACTTATACTTAGCTAACCACCCCCAGTAGCCAATCCAAATTACCCATCATACCCCCACCAATCTCCTCCCACAGACCACCCTTCAAACATAACCCACCCCTTCAGACTTTACAACCAAACACTACTCATCTGATAAACTAAGTTCCCAACTTAACAAACTCAGTCTTCCAAACCAACATCATGACCCTCAAAACTCTATCCATACGTACTCAAATAATACTTCTAATGACCTTAACTTACCTAAACTATCTCAACCAACCTACCAATGAAAACCATTCCCCCCAATTTCACACCACAACCCTATCCCTTACAAAGGACACACACACTTCTACCTGTATATCTCATTGTCTCTTCCCCGTCAACACCACCATGCTCTTCCCCTATAGAGTCCTAACTAAAAACGCTACTCCCAACCACACTAGTCAAATACCCACAAAACTCACTACCTACACTAGGTATCCCAAACTAACCAAATACCTCCCCCATCATCTTATCTCTATCCTTCTCTCAGGTGACATTCACCCAAACCCTGACCCCTGTACCACACTGAATGCAACCCCCCCAATCCTATCCCCCCAAGCAACAGGTAAAGCCCTCCATTTCTCAGCTCTAAATACTCAGAGCCTGTGTAACAAAATTGCAAATTTTCATGCCTGGCTTCTATATAACCAGCCAGATATTCTCTCCATCTCAGAAACCTGGCTTAAGCCCCACATAAAAGATTCCGAACTAATACCATCCACCTACCGGATCTTAAGGAATGACACAACACAAGAAAGGGGGGGTGGGGTAGCACTCCTATACTCAGCATCCCCCTTAGTCACCCCATATACCAAACCCATCCCCAAATTTGGCAAGGCAGAAATGATCCCAGCCCTACTCCACCTAAACAAGCATTAACTTAAGTTTGTTCTCTCCCTCCATATTGCCCCTGGAGACAATGTTTCATCCCTTGAAGACATTCTCTCCTGGGTGTCCACCAATATTACTCCCAAAACCATAATCCTGGGTGACGTTAACATAAACTGGGCCAAAACCCAATCTCCAAGTAACTTACTCAATATTAGCTTGAATAACTTCACACAACTGATAAATTCCACCACCAGACCTTCCAAGAACTCCACTATTGGAAGTATAATAGACTGGATTTCAGTATTTAGTCCTCACTATATCTCAGATAGTGGTATTCTCCCAGACCCACTAGCTGGCCACTTCCCCACTTTTGCCTGCTGTCTCCCCTCTTCTATGCAACTAACCCACACCTATATTTCCACTCGCTGCCTAAAAAACTTCAATTCTGAAACCTTCTCAAATGCACTAAAAAGCATTAACTGGGACCCATTAAAGACTCTTCTCCTAGATAATGGTCTTTTCTACTTTCACAAGCCTGCTCAACTCCTTTGCCCCACTAAAAACAAAACATATAAAAAGTAACCCCCATACCCTGGTTAACCCAAAACACTGTAGCTACTATGCGACTCGGCAACAAAGCCTGGATGCATTACCGCAAAAATAAAAACACTATGACCCTTACTGAATATAAAACATTACGAAATAAAGTAAAAAAAACTCATTACCTCAGACCGCAAAGCCCATTTCTCTACTCTCCAAACCAACCACAATACCAATCCCAAACTATTTTGGAAAGGAATCTCATTTCTCCTCAACCCTGGGAAAATAGAAAACCCTTGCCCTAACCCAGATGCATCTGACATGGACCTAGCCACCCAATTTAACTCTTCATCATAGAGTCCATACACAAGCTTAACATCATCCTTCACCAACAGTCAAGTCACCCCTCCTCAGCCTGCACCCACCCCTTCTTCCCCCAGCATCCCTTACCCCCAACCTTTACTATTTCCATCAATCCCATCTCTATATCTACCATAAAAAAACTTCTCCTAAAGCTAAAACCTGGTTCCAATGCCCCTGATGAAATCCCCTCCTGCTTCCTAAAATGTCAGCATGCTAATTAATCAGTCCATCTCAGAATGTCAGGTCACCTATCTCTGGAAGAAAGCCTTTATTATTCCTCTCCATAAAGGAGGCAATAATAATGGCATTACAGTCCTCCGCCTTATTACTATCCTATCACCAATCTCCAAGCTTCTTGAAAAATGTGTCCACCAACAACTCTTATCCTATCTCATTAACAACCAGCTCCTTACCCCTACACAACACGGCTTCTAGAAACAATTAAAGCTTGTGATTCTGGTCACTTCAGGTCCACCCTTCTTCACGACCTCTCTAAGGCATTTGACACCATTTCCCACAACCTGCTTCTTAATAAACACTCCAAACTAAACCTATCCCCTTCCTGCACTAAGTGGTTCTCCAGTTACCTCACAAATAGGTAGCAAGCAGTTAAATGGAAAAAAGCCATCTCACCCTTCCTTAATACATCCACAGGTGTCCCCCAAGGTTCCCTTTTAGGGCCCCTGCTATTCAACATATTCATAAATGATTTCCACCAAGCTACTTCAAACTCCAGCCTCATACAATATGCCAATGATTCTACTATTATCTGCTCATCCCCTTCTATCCCCACCCAAAACAATCTAACACAAAGCACCTTCTCCTAAACTGAGCAGTGGATGCCAGACAACCATCTGGCCCTTAATGCAACCAAAACCAAACTTATGTTATTCACCGCCTCCAAAACCACTTCCTTAGATAAACAATCATTCGTAATCATCAGCAAAAATAATACTCCCCTAGAAATAGTCTCTCAAATTAAATTATTAGGAATACTCATTGATGATCAACTAAAATTAAACAAACATCTACAAGTAAATAAAAAAAAAACATAAACACTTGGTATGCTTTACCGCCACAGTTGTTACATCTCTTCCTCCACCAGGCTTACACTAGCCAACACATATCTCATCCCATCCCTCCTGTATGGTGCATCTATCCTCACCAACCTTCAATCTTCCCTCAAGACAAAAACTCTCATCTTGTTACAAGAAGATATCAAAATTTGCTGCAGGTCACAGAACCTCTTCTCATCATTGTAATTTCTTTCACCAGCTAAGTTGGCTAGAACTACCTAACTTCCTCACTTATACCTAACTCATCCAAGCACACAAACTCATTCACAACCCCTCTCTAGCCAATACCTTTGAAATGCATGAACCAGAATGGCTCCTAAGATCCAATTCCCAAAAACTAATTAAATTGCACAAACCTATGCATCCAGCTGGGAATCATCTAATGTCCTTCTCTCTAGTACACCTCTGGAATTCTCTACCACCTTCCATCTGCACCACTAGCAGTCTCTCCTTGTTTAAAGCCTTGCTACACTTGCACCTTACTTCACAATGGAAGTGCACCTGTTCCCATCCTACCTAACTCTTCCTACACGTCTCCTTAGTTTCCCAAAACTTACTTGTGACATTCATTGCCTGCTATAGTTCAACATCCCTAGTGAGGTATTTGACTGACTACTAAAACAGTTACCTATGCTGTTATTTCTTCCAAAAAAATGCATTTTATTGCTGTAGTTACTGAATTAATCTGATGTATTTTATAAATGTTAATCTTTTACTCTTACCATATTTACTCTGTATTCCTGTGATGTAATCTGAAATGTGTACTATGTATTTGTATTTTTCTGGAGCTTTTCTCCCCAGTACTCCATTGAAAATGGGCTCCTTTGTGGCCCAATGGACCATCCTGGCAAACAAACTGCAAATAAATAAATAATGATAGTGGCAGAGTGATTTGAAGCTGAAACTATCATTCAAACCAAACTTGAATGTTGACATTTTAATGTGTTATCCAATCATATCCCATCTTTCTGTTTCTCTCCTAATATCACGTTCTTTAAAATGTAAAGGTATACTTCTAACTACTGTGAACTTAAACATATGTTTACCACCTTTGTGAATAAAGTGCTTTGCTATAGTATTCATAGAATTGAATTTCGGACTATCCTAAATATGATTATAGATCCTTTCTTTCAAGGACCTATTCATTTTGCCTACCTCCTATATCCTAAGTCTGTCTTCCTTTCGATATTTACATCTCAAAAATTCTGTTTTGTAGAAGATTACTTCATTGTAAATTCCAAGGAGCTAGTAGTACTATGCAGATACCGGGCAAACATGTCTAAGTATCTACCTCATCGTTCCAAATGAAAATATGTATCATTGACAAAGTGACAGTAACACACAGTGTTACCTCTAAAAACATTCCTGAATTTTTTAGATGTGAATATTGAGCGGAAGATAGGTATTGCTACTAGTATCTATAGGAAAGACTGTAAAAAGAATGACCTTTTACATTGACCAAGTATGCATCCCACCCATAGATATATAAGAATATAGTGAAAGGACAGATGCTAAGGACAGCTAGACTTGCATGTCATGATTATAAAATGAATAAAGCTTTATGTAAACTTAAATTTGATTTCTTGGCTAGGGGCTATGAAAAAACTGGAGTAGAAGGAGCTATGGAATATGTAGCATCGGTTAAAGCAGAGAAAGCAAAACCCTTTTTTGATAATAGTGAATTTAACCCATTGAATAGTAAGAACAAGGACACTCTCGATACATTGAGCGCCTGTAAAGTATTCAAGTGATATTAATATAGTCTGTGACATAGTTAAGAGGAAATTGAAGAATTTAATGTGCAATGAAGAACTACATAACTTATCAGGTGACAGTATTATGTTTAAAAATCATTTGAATTTGAAAAGACAGCTATGTTACAGGACTGGTAATACTAGCAAAAGGCCTGTTTATTTGTGGGAGTTGTAGTTATTCATATATTTTACAAACTGTTAGTTTCAACCTATAGCCAGATGTTCAAAACTACATATTCCATAGTATGCAGACTGCAACACTAAAATGTGGTGCATATATTATATAGCTTGTTGTGCTGCATGTACAGGTTTTTATGTGGGGGGAAAAAGGAATAGGTCCTTGAAAGAAAAGATATATAATCATACTGGAGATATTAGGAAATTAAATTATATGACTGCTTTATCCAAGCACTTTATTCAGGAAGGTGGTAAACACATGTTTATTTTCATGGTAATTAGAAGTATACCTTTAAATTTTATAGGCGGTGATATTAGGAATGAAATGGAAACGATGGAATATGAGTGGATACCATGTTTAAATGCCTCTATGAGTCCTGGTTTGAATGACGGATTCAGCTTCAAACCAGTTTTACTTAGAAGAATGAAATACTGATTGGTTCATTTAGTGTATCTGTGATGCTTTTTATATACCTCAAATAAAACAAATGGTGAGCAATTCACCAAGGCTGAATAAGACACAAAAATGTTCCTTCACGCTGATAACAAAATGCTTTATTCACAGGATAAGCGCTTTCACAGGGTTTCCGCTTCTGCAGATCCATCTAAAACAACATAAAAACTCAACTATATATGCATACACTAGTTAAAAGCACATGATAAAATCCTAATGCAAATCCATTAGTGTCTCTTAATTAATGCAGGTCTTAAAGGAATAGTAGCATTCAAGCCAGGATCTCTATGAGCTTGCAATGCTATAATCCACTTGACTTCTAAATTTTCTAGATGGTTATTAATATCACCCCTCCTTAATCCAGGTTTATCAACTTGTAGCACCCTAAAACAAAAAAACATTGTGTCCTGTAGACTCAGAATGTGCTGCTAAAGCATTAGTATGTACATGATTCCTAATGTTACTAAGATGTTCCAATATTCTGTCCTTGAACTGGCGTGTAGTCTTACCTACATAAAAGCAAGAGCATTGTATGCAGGTAGCTAAGTATATTACATGACTAGTGCTGCAAGTGGCTAATAGTCTGGGAATAAGTTCCCTACCAGTGTTAGGATGAATAAAATTCTGTACTGTGGTAATAGAAGAACAAGCTCTACATTTCCCACATGGGAATGTACCTGTCCTGTGCGGACATTCTGGATCTAAATGTTTATGGCCATAACATAACTTTTGCTTCAGGCTCATATTGTTCCTGAAGACAGGTTCTTGTCCCACAACCTTCCTGATGTTATTGTCAGCCAATAGAATGGGCCAATTCTTTTTAACAATATCACAAAACTGATATGTTACTAGAAAAGGTAAATTATACCCTAGATTTCTTCCTGGCCAGTGTCAAATTCCCATCATGTGTAGTAGGCTCCCTGTGCCTATTAGAGAAATATGGCACTCCTCTGCTATCTCTACAGATGTCCATCTCTACTTGTGCAATTCTGTATAACTGGTCTGAATATCCCCTGTGTGCAAGGTTTTCTAAAAAAGTGTCAAATGTCTTATGCATTTGTGTCTCATCTGTATTAAGACAGGAAATTCTAAACATCTGCCCTTTTACAGCATTGGGGAATATATGTGCTGGATGCATGCTGGACATATGTAAGATATTATTCTTCCAGCAGGCCTTCCTAAACAACTTGTTACCCAGTTCTCCTGATGCATTTTTATATAAGGTCACATCCATGAAGTCTATCATAGTTGATGACTATTCCATGACAAATTTGAGAAAGGTGGTAGTATTCTCCAAAAAGGTGATCAATCCTTCTAGTTACGGAACACTACCCTTCCGCAACAGAAGGATATCATCAACAAACCTCCCATAGTATACTATATGTCTCAATGGCAAAAGCTCAACTTGGAGCTAAGCTTCAATTACTTGAGACTCTTGATTAATTACTACTTGCCACTGGAGATGTCTGTTAGGACAGAATTGGAACGTATTTTACGGCAGATTAGATCTGATTTCTCTAACGAGGACTTTGTGGTCAAATTGATGATGTATGTGCAGATATCTTAGCCTATGAATGTAGGCTGAGAATACAGAAGCAGAAAAAACTGCATAGAGACTACCTAGATTTTACCAAAGGGCATATTTTTGTTTGGCCCATAGGTAATGAGTTGCACTCTGCACCTACGGTTGCCCCACAAGAAAATGGAGTACAGACTGTCAATATAGAGAAATCTACTAATGACTCGGGAGCTTCAATATCTACCAAGAGCAATTCTGAAACATCACAAACAATGAATGAGGCAAGAAGGGGTGCTGATACTAATGATGCAGGCACTAATGTACAACAGAATGAGGTATAAACCCAAGGTGCATGAAGTAAAATCAGTAGCAGTGAGAGGCTGCGAAGTTTTAATTTAACCTTGCCTTCTTTTTTGCTGAATCCATTTGAAGCACTTCCTCTACCTACTCAACTACCAGCAGCTCCCAGGAGGGGGTGCTCGCACACAAGAGATAGTCGAAAGAGGAAAGCCTCAGGGGGGGACATGTCTAGGAACAGACGCTGACAATAGAGAGCTTTGATCAGCTAACAGCTGAACTATCAACACCATCGCTATCGTCAGAAGGAACTTTGAACAACATTGTTTCAGGACACAATCAGTTGGTTTATAATCTGTCTGACCTGGCTTTGACTTCCGCACAATATGCGTTAACAAAGGGCTGAGTTTTGTACCAGCTGCTAAGTCGGACATTAATGATGTTATCCTAGATTTGAGGATGTTTGCCAGAGATATTATGCTTCGTTGCATATTTGGTGAGTCGGGCACTGGTATTAATAGAAATGTTAAATGTCGTAAATGAAGTGTTTATAACCCACCATTGACTGGCACATTAGAAGCTTTTGTTAAGTTATGTGAGTTTGAATTTTATAAAGCATCTTGTAATAGTCATTTTTCGAATCTGAATGTAGCTGAAGCTGAGGCTTTAAGACAATTGCAATCAAATGACAGTATTAGCATTAGACCAGCAGATAAAGGGGGAGCGATTGTTGTCCTAAACAGGAATGATTATGTATCTTGGATGTTAGAGATGTTACAAGATGAGAATGTCTATACTAGAACAGATGATAGGAATATTGATAGGATTTTATATATTATCAGGGAGGACCTTTATGATTTATTGATATGTGGGATAATAGATTTGGCATCATATGAGTTTTTCATGGTAGAGTTTCCTCTGGTTCCTATATTGAATGGATTGCCAAAGATCCATAAAACTTTGACGAAACCGCCAATGAGACCTATAGTCTCTGGACGAGGATGGGCCACAGAGCCTTTGTCACAATATGTTGAACAAATGCTTAGACCGATTCTAGAGGAAGCCCCATTAGTATTGAGAGACACCAAACACTGTGTGTCTCGACCCTTTTTGAAACAACTGCAGAAAAGGATTTATCTGGGGTATTAATGGTTACGCTAGATGTTAAGACATTGTTCACAGCAATTCCAAACGATGAAGGAATACACATGGTTAGGATGTATATCTCTCACCACAGTGAATTTAGCCATAATACCATCACAGTCATCTGCACACTTTTGGAACTAATTCTGAATTATAATGTGTTTGCCTTTGAAGTCAAGTTCTATGTACAAAAACAAGGAGTAGCTACTGGTACCCCCTGTGCCAACATATATGCCAACTTAGTGTTGGCACAATGGGAGGAGGAATACCTGTTGAATAATGACATATACAAGTGACATGTAGTATACTATGAGAGGTTTGTTGTTGATATCCTTCTGTTGTGGAAAGGTAGTTTTCCGCAACTAGAAGGATTCATCACCTATTTGAAGAATACTAACACCTTTCTCAAATTTGTCATGGAATGGTCATCAACTATGATAGACTTCTTGGATATGACCTTATATAAAAATGGGTCAGGAGAACTGGGTACCAAGTTGTTTAGGAAGGCCTGCTGGAAGAGTAATATGTTACATATGTCCAGCATGCATCCAGCACATACATTCCCCAATATTGTAAAAGGGCAGACATTGAGAATTTCCCGTCTTAACACAGATGAGAGACAAATGCGTAAGACATTTGATACTTTTTTAGGAAACCTCGCACACAGGGGATATTCAGACCAGTTATAGTGAATTGCACAAGTAGAGATGGACATCTGTAGAGATAAGAGGAGTGCTATATTTCTCTAATAGGCACAGGGAGCCTACTACACATGATGGGAATTTGACACTGGCCAGGAAGAAATCTAAGGTATAATTTACCTTTTCTAGTAACGTATCAGTTTTGTGATATTGTTAAAAAGAATTGGCCCATTCTATTGGCTGACGATAACATCAGGAAGGTTGTGGGACAAGAACCTGGCTTTGTCTTCTGGAACAATATGAGCCTGAAGCGAAAGTTATGTTATGGCCATAAACATTTAGATCCAGAATGTCTGCAGAGGGCAGGTACATTCCAATGTGGGAAATGTAGAGCTTCTTGTTCTATTACCACAGTACAGAATTTTATTCATCCTAATACTGGCAGGGAACTTATTCCCGGACTATTAGCCACTTGCAACACTAGTCATGTAATATACTTAGCTACCTGTATACAATGCTCTTGCTTTTATGTAGGTAAGACTACACGCCAGTTCAAGGACAGAATATTGGAACATCTTAGTAACATTAGGAATCATGTACATACTAATGCTTTAGCAGCACATTCTGAGTCTACAGGACACAATGTTTTTTTGTTTTAGGGTGCTACAAGTTGATAAACCTGGATTAAGGAGGGGTGATATTAATAACCATCTAGAGAATTTAGAAGTAAAGTGGATTATAGCACTGCAAGCTCATAGAGATCCTGGCTTGAATGCTAGTATTCCTTTAAAACTTGCATTAATTAAGAGATGCTAATGGATTTGCATTAGGATTTTATCATGTGCTTTTAACTAGTGTATGTATATATAGATGAGTTTTTATGTTGTTTTAGTTGGATCTGAAGAAACGGAAACCCCGTGAAAGCTCTTATCCTGTGAATAAAGCATTTTATCAGCACGAAGGAACATTTTTGTGTCTTATTCAGCCTTGGTGAATTGCTCACCATTTGTTTTATTTGAGACTTTGGAGAGGTGAGCTTTCTTTGGTGGAGTGTGGTACTATTTGCTGTTTTTTCTATGCTTTTTATATATAAGATAATCTATTTTATCTGGTTTTATATATTTTTATTGAAATTAATTTGAAATACTTGAAAAAGACACACACACACACATATATATATATATATATATATATATATATATATATATATATATATGTGTGTATATATATATATATATGTGTATATATATATATATATCTTTATATAATATATATATATATATATATATATATATATATATATATATATATATATATATATATATATATATATATATATACAGATATAGATATTTAATAAAAGCTCAGTACTGAACACATCCTGAATACTTCTCATTGCTGTCCAAGAAAAGGTAACCTTATCTCTAGCAACATATATAAATGGCTGTTTACTAAACAGATAACATTTTTCCAGGGTTGCTGTATGTAAATTGAAAGTTGACAATACCACCAAACTTTTTTTTTTTTTTTTTTTTTTTGGCCACTGCTATTAATTTCAAGCCCTTCCTGCTCCTATGATCTTGATATCTACAAGTCCCTTCCCTGGCCTCTTTCTACCTAGTGTGACCCAGAGTGGGAGGGTGTCTCTGCCCGTGACAGCCACCTCTGTTTTACAGGTTCAAGGGGTTTAGAGCATGCCAGGGCAAGCAGAGTGAGATGAAGCAGGTAGGCCCTGTCATACTGCGGCCTGTGTTGTTTTTTCATAGCCCTATTTTCCTCTACTATGTATTGATATGATGTCAAGATAAGCCAGCAATAAGGAGAATCTAGCCCTGGCCCAGACCTTATAGCTCTGAATCTATCCTCCTATCCCCCCACTAGCCCTGCATCAACTGTCTGAGCTACAGTCTTTGTTAGAGGTTCACTTGAGAGATGCAGGTGCAAACTTCCTCAACAGGGTAGTCATGTCCATCCTTCAACTACCAGACACTCAAGCCACTAATCAGACTATGGTCACCTAAATCATAGTTAGGGCTTTATTCCCCCCTACACCAATCGGCTAGCAAACATTGACACTAAGTGATTCATAGGTAGGTACTAGGCTATTGGCCCTAGGGCCTATACAAGCCTAGTCAAAAAGGTACCCTGGCTTTCGCCACCCAAGAAAATTATTTTCCTGTGCCCCTGTCAAGCAGAATCACAGACGAAATCCCCGGGGTGAATTTCCTATTACCCATCCAATCATCAAGATTTTTCTTGAAGAGTGCTAATGAGGAGCTCTGTTTGACATAGATAGGTAGTCTGTTCCAGAGTATGGGAAGTCTCTGGGACAGGAATCTATCCCTCCAGCATATTCTTTTTATTGTGGTGACAAGGTTTAGGTCCCTAGAGCGTGTAGCTCAGAGGGATTGGGATTTCTTTAAGTGGAGCATGTCCAACAACTCTGGGTTTGACATAGCTTTGTAAGTTAGGCAGAGATTGCCTCTGAGTAGGCGATATGCGACGGAGTAAAGCTGGAGTTTTTTGAGTCGGTCTGCATAAGGCATCTGTTTGAGGCCAGCAATCCTCTTTGTGAGGTATTTTTGCAGCCTTTCCAGTTGTTGTAGATGTCTTGTGAGGTACATACCAAAAGGGGCGTTGTACTCTTTTTTTTTTCTGGATGAGAAACCTTTTGTGATGAGGTGTGCCATGTAGAAGGATTTCCTGACCACTGTGGCGATGTGATTATCAAAGGAGAGACTACTGTCCACCTGTGTCCCAAGGTCTCTTATCACACTTTCGGTGTTAAGTAGACTACTGCCTATGTGGTAGTTCATTGGTACAGAGTTTTTACCAAAGGGGATGACAGTGCACTTTTTGGCATTGAGCTTTAGACCATGGCTTTGACACGAGGCATCTGTCTCAGTGAGGCCCTTTTGTAGGATGTCCACATCATTAGGAGTATCAATTATGGCTCCTAGTTTGCAGTCATCCGCGAATTTAGTTAGCCAAAGACCTTCTGTGTTAGCCTGTACTTAAGAGAAGTAGATACCAAACAGGAGAGGACCCAGAACTGAATCCTGCGGTACTCCACTTGTCACTGGTCTGAAGTCTGATTTGGAGTCTGCTACTTTCACAGTGTGGGTTCTGTCAGTAAGCCAGTTGGCAACCCATCTTTTGACATAGGGATTTATACCTAGTTTAGTGAGTTTATCTATAATTCCAGAGTGGGGGATGGTGTGGAACGCCTTGGCGAGATCTAGGTAGGCTGTGTGAACCACCTTACCTTCATCTATGGCTTTGGTGACTGCTTCAAAGAAGTCTATCAGGTTTAGGAGACATGATCTGCCTTTTACAAACCCCAACTGTGTGGGGTCCAGAGTTTGGAGATCTCCAATGTCTTTGTTTATGAGTTCCAGAATGATACGTTCCATGGCCTTGCAGACCAGGCTCGTCAGGATAATGGGGCTGTAGTTCCCAGGGTCTGTTGTGCCTCCCCCCTTTGTGGAGTGGGATAACCGTCACGGTGCGTCATTCAATGGGCACAAAGCCTGAGGTGAGGCTATGATTGAACATGGTACTTAGGTGGGGTGCCAGTTCGTTCTGTAGTTCATGTAGAAGGCAGCCTGGGATGTTGTCAGGTCCCATGGATGCTGTGTTCTTGGCTTTAGAGAGTGAGGTTTTTACCTGTGCAGCTGTGATTACAGGAACTTTACATTCTTCCGGTATAAAGATGGGCCCTTTAGGGGATGAGAGGGGGGTAAAGTTAGCACTGAACCTATCTGCCAGGATGTTGGCAATATCAGTTGGTTCTGTATATTTACTGTCATTGTGCTGTAACTCAGAGCAGATCTGAGTGTTGCCATTGAGATTCTTGACATAGCTATAGAATGCCTTGTAGTTGTTTTTAGAATCAGTGGTGATTTTGTTTTCATAACTAGCTTTGGAGGATTTTATGAGGGATCTCAGCTTCTTACTGAGGCTGACTAGGGAGTTCCTCCAGTCGTGGGATTTTACTCTTTTTTGCAACAGTTTCTTTATTCTGTTGTAGAGTTTGTTTATGGCAGAAGACCACCAGATTGGCTTCCTTTTTTGGAGGATAGCGTCTTGGTTCTGTTAGGGATAGCATGATTCATGCACTCGTATAAGTGCTTATAAAGTGCATTTGTGTATGATTCAGCAGCCGTACCTCTCTTGTCCATCTGCAAAGGGTATCATGAAGTTTGCCACTTCTGTCTTAATAAGCATGAAGTTGGCTTTGGAGAAATGTTTTACGGTTGTTTTCCTAATGGGAGGTGGGAGCGCGATGCGGATGTCTAGGGTGATTAGCTTGTGGTCGGATCTGACTAATGAGGTGCTGACCTCTGGTGTGGAACACTGGTGGCCCATGTTAGCGATGACCAGGTCTAGGATATTGCTGCCCCTGGTGGGGTTGTGGATGTTGATCCAAGGCATTGGAATTGATGATTTCCAGAAAACATTGATCAAAAGAGTTGGTACATGAGTAGTTTTCCCAGTTAATGGTGGGGTACTTGATATCACCCATTATTAGGGTGTTGGGTTGTACCTTAATATTTTCCAGTGTATCAAGAAAAGAGCAGTGGGAATCCTGGGTTGTGGTGGGGGGTCTGTAGCAAGCTAAAATCTGGCTTGCAATTTTGCCCAGAGTTAGTTGAACTTGAATAATCTCGGATGCATTATGCTGAGCAACTAGCTTGGAGGTATGGATATCTTTAATGAATATGACACGCCTCCACCTTTAGTGTTTCGGTCCAGGTTTGGTGGCCAAAAGGTGTGGTATGAATTATAGCCTGGTAATGCAGGGGTGCTCTCTGGAGCTTTGAACCAGTTCTCTGTCACTGCACAGATGTCAATGTTCTCCATTTTAAGGAGTGCCTCGAGTGAGTGCATTTTGAGGTTTAGACTTCTAGCATTGAGTAGAATTACCCTCAGATTTTGCTTGCTTGTACCTGTTACGGTGGTGAATTTGTCATTTGACCCTTGCCTAAAAAAGGCACTATAGGCGTGGCAAGAGCCTTTGCCAGTATCCAGAATCCCAAGGGCGACAGGTGCAGGCCATCTCTGGCAAAGCAGCGTGGTCTTTCGATCATGTCTCCATCTCCAGATCTCCAGCAACTGTGCTATTAAATCAGAGCAAAGTCCCTGAATCCATATATATGGTTTGAAATAAAACCTACACCACCTAAAAAGAGGAATACCCACTCCCCTTGATTACTGAAGTCCGCGGATTCCTCTCCAGCAACTGTGCTATTAAATCAGAGCAAAGTATGTGTTACGTATATAGATTTTAAGGTGTCCTCCTAGCCTATTAGTGAGTATCTACATTGTAAGGTACCTGGTCAGCCATAACATATCTCTGTACACCCCACCTCTTACCCCCTCCTCACTCACTACCTGTCCAGACTCATTCCTTGTTACCTACTTAAGTATCACTTGATTAGCCCTGACCACTTTTAGCCCCTATCTCCCCCTCAAGCTCCTATCTCCCCTCTCAAGCTACTACTAGTCTAACCCCTACTCCTGATCACTTTCTGTTCTCTCTCCTTACTCTGTCTTCTTACTGCCACATAGCCTCTCCCCACCACTCACCTCTATGTGTACACTCCCCTCATTCTGTACTTCCTAGCCACACCAACTCTCATCTACTCTACTTCCCCCACTCATCTCTTCATCCTAACAAATAGCCCTGTAACTATACTTCCCCCTCTCTCTAGTCTTATATTTTATTCTGTTCCTGCTAGTGGATTCCTTCAGAGCTCTGTGCATAAAATGTTAAATCATGCCCACTATTTCTAGACACTAAAGAGCTCGGCCCTGCTGAAAAGCCTTTCTCTGATTGTTTCTTTTTCTTCTCTCACTGTGCCTCTTCCAGTACTACCCCGCTACGCTCACTTCGCTCCCCTACCCTACCCCCTTTCCCACCCACCCCTAGGGCTCTCAACCTTATACTTCTAGACCACACCCCCATCAATTCTCACCCCCAATTATCCTATTACATCACTCCATTCAACTATAACAGGTATTTCAACCACCAAACCTCCTAGCAATCAAGCACAACATTTATCACTACCACCACACCCACAACATCTCCACCCTAACCTACTCACCAATCTTACTTCCAAAGCAACCTTATCCTCACTCTAATTCAAACATGTATTGCATACAACACCCCCTTCTCCATAAACTTTTATTTTATCAAGCAACTATCTCCATCCTACTTCTACTCTCTATACTCTCTTCATATCACACCCATCTTAATATCACTTTTCCACCCCCATGGCAAACCCAACCCATAACTTACCACACACAACTTCTAAACTCTCCTATTACAACCCCCAACTCTACATCCTTTCTAACCCCATCCCTGTATTATAACAAATTAGCAATAAAACCTTACACCCATACCTCACTCAAGTTATCTAAAATTCTGAATAAACTCACCAAACTATACTTAAACTTACTCCTAAAACTCTCCTGCTGTGGAGACATTCACCCAAATCCTGGCCCTACCTCAACAGAAGAAGCCAAAATAAAGCTACCAACTCCCCATTTCTTCAAGCCCAAAGCATCTCTCCTCCTCCTAAATATCAATGCAAGAAGCATACTAAACAAAATACATGACCTGCATGCCTTGTTAGCACTATACAAACCTGACATAGTGGTACTAACAGAAACATGGCTTAAACCTGATCACCACAATAATGAGATCATAGCCCCAGGTTATGATATCTTGCGTAAAGACAGGAAAGGTAAAAAGGGTGGTGGTGTAGCAATTCTATTCCAAAGCCACCTCTCACTAGAACTACTTGACTATAATAATGAAGAAATCAACAACGAGAACTTATCCTAGCGAAATTTAAATTAAACCCAAACAAACAAATAATCATCGCAGGGGCATATATACCCCCAGGTAACAACAATCCCATTATGGAAAACATGTTAAGTTGGTTGTCACTCTCCCTCCCTTACGAAACAATACTACTAGGTGACTTTAACATAGATTGGGCCAACTGCTCCAAAGATTATCCCTCAGAGCACATCAACCTTTATGGGTTCTCCCAAATAATCACAACCCCCACTAGGACAGACAAAACAACCAAACGTCAATCCGTTTTGGATTGGATTCTGGTATCTCACCCCACTTTTGTACATCAATCTGGCTGTTTACCTGACAGTCTAAGTGACCATCAACCCACCTACCTAATAAGGAGCAAGACCCAACACCTACCCAACCTACCTCTACTAAAAATAATACGTAATAAAAAAAGCTTCAGAGCCAATGACTTTAATAAAGCACTAAATTGCTGCAACTGGCTCCCTCTTAAACAACTACCTCTCAATGAAGCTGTACAATACTTTAACTCTACCTTCCTACATATCCTAGACCATCATGCCCCTTCTAGATCCATCAGGACAAAAACCCACCAAGCCCCATGGCTCACCAAAGAGACAAAAAAGATAATGAAAGAAAGGGACAAACTCTGGATAGCTTCCCACAAAGATTCTAACACTATCCTAAGGTCAAAGTATACAGAACTACGTAATATAGCCAAGAGACTAACTAAACTAGACAAGTCTAACTATTACAAAAACCTACAGGATAAATATAGCCATAACCCACATAAATTCTGGACCTCCATTAATAGACTACTTCACCCTGGAAAAGCATCCACTCCCACCCCTGTACTGCCAAACAACCAAGATGATATTCCCACTCAATTTAATAAATTCTTTACAGAAACAGTTCAAAATCTAGCCAATACCCAGAAAAATAATGACACCCCTATGCAATCTTCTACCGCATATAACAATCATACAAAAATAATTTCTCTACCTTTTCCCTACAACCAGTGTCCACTAAAATGGTTGCAAACCTCCTTAGGAAGCTAAAACCAACTACACTAGCTGCTGATAAACTCCCTGCTGATTTCCTTCAGATAGCAGCAGACACCATATCCTACCCAGTGTCAATTCTTATTAATAGATCAATCTCAGAACACAAAGTTCCCACCCACTGGAAAATCTCCCATATTGTCCCTCTGCATAAAGGTGGCAACTCCTTAGAGCTAACCAACTATCGTCCAATTGCCATACTATCACCCTTATCAAAAATTCTAGAAAGAGTTGTCCACTTGCAACTAATGCAATATCTTCAACAAAATAAACTACTATCCAACTCCCAACATGGCTTCAGACCCTCCCACAGCACAACCACTGCCCTTCTATCCTATACCAATACAGTCAATCACTTTAGAAACCAAGGTCTTTTCGTATCTTCCATCTTCCTCGACTTATCAAAAGCCTTTGACATGGTTAACCACAATCTGCTCCTCAATACTCTATCTAGTCTCAATATTTCCCCTCCACCATACTCTGGTTCAGCAGCTATTTATCAGAACGCCAACAAGCAGTTCTCTGGCAAGAAAAGCTGTCCCCCCCTTACCAGTTTCCATAGGAGTCCCTCAGGGATCAATCCTTGGTCCACTGCTATTCTCCCTCTTCACTAACGACATTTCTTCTTCACTACCCACTGCTACAGTAGTTCAATATGCTGATGACACCACCATAACCTGTGCTGCCACCAGCATTAAGGAACTACACACCATCACCCAATACAACTTTACCCTAGCAGAAACCTGGTTTACTAAAATACAACTTCTTCTCAACCCAAAGAAAACCAAACTAATGCTATTCACCCCTGGCAGATCATCCAACTCTGACTATAACCTCACTATATACTCCAAAAACAATACTCAAATCACACCAACCAACCACACCAAACTACTAGGAGTTGACATTGATAACCACCTAAAGTATGATATCCATATAGCACAAACCATCAAAAAGGTCAACCGAAAACTGGGTCTACTCTATAGAAATAAAAAGTACATGACTATTCAGACCAAAGCCACTATTGCAAGAAGCCATCTCCTCTCTATCCTTCTCTATGCTTCCCCTATCTTAACTAACCTTCACCGGACCGAACTTCACAAAATGGAATCATGCTACAACAAAATTGCCAAATTTGCAACAGACTCCTCAAATAGATCCCATCACTGTCTTTCCCTAATGCAACTCAAGTGGCTGGAACTTCCTCAGCTACTTAGACTCAATCTAGCCATAGTTGCACATAAACTCTACTACTACCCTGAAAAAACACCTGCCCTCCAACAACTAATTAAGCCCTACACCACCACTAGAGCCCTGAGATCTAGCAACCAAAATCTCATTCAAGTAATTAGACATAAAAATGAAGCAGGTAAATCTCTCTTTGCCTGCACAACAGCACAAACCTGGAACTCACTCCCAAACAGTATAACCAGCACTACTTCTTGCACCCATTTCAAACACCTCTTGAAATCCTACTATTCTAACATCTGGCTCTGCTCTTGCTATACCCCAGGGTAGCAACATCTATGCTCCAGTCGCATGGACTATGCTACACTACAACATTTTCCTTTACTGAGCTCTACTGCTATCCCACAGATTCATCCTAACATTTCATCAATCTATAAGCAGTAAACATTCCAACACTTGTACTATTCTGTACCATATCCCTTACCTGAAAAACACTCTAATCTGTTTCTAGACTAACACAATACCTAACAGAGATTATCTTACTCTCATCCTACCTATACCTTTACCCTATTTTATGCCACTATGGGCATTTATTTACTTCTCAGTTATACTAAAGCATAAATGTATTACAACTTTA
Source organism: Protopterus annectens (assembly GCF_019279795.1). Lineage (NCBI taxonomy): Eukaryota > Metazoa > Chordata > Ceratodontiformes > Protopteridae > Protopterus > Protopterus annectens. Next base: position 1,963,131,824 of record NC_056737.1, read on the forward strand.
TATTTACTAATATTCTGAAGGGGGAAAAAAAAAAAAAAATTATTTATATATATTTGTATTATTTGTACTACTTGCATATTCTACTAGAGTACTGACTGTATATTCTTCTAGTTATCACATGCCATGTAAATGGTCCTCTGTACTACTTATAAATGTTAAGAATTGCTTTGTACTGTTTTCATCTAATATTGTATTGTATCATGGAGCTTTTCTCCCCGGGCCTCCGCTGAAAATGGACCTGTGTCCAGTCGGACTTTCCCGGTTAACAAAAATAAAATAAATAAAATAAAATAAAAATAAAAATGTCATCCCAGGCAGACAGATACTGGATTCCCTTAGAATGACACCAGAAGCTTAGCCAATTGTTAAAGTCAATCATTTTGTCCTTGTACTGTGGTATCATTCTGGGTGATGGCAGGGTGCTACTCAAGGCTAGGGTCATACCTGCCTGGGCTACAAGATCGGAGAGCTACTCCATATCTCTTTTCATGTAGTCCAGGGAGGTACATCTCAGGTCATTCACACCAACATGGACAATGACAGAGTCATATTTGTACTTGTTGTGGAGTGACCCGAGTGCATGCATTATGTGGCGTATCCTGGCACCTGACAGGCAGCTGACGGTAACCTTCTCCTTGTTTAGCCTGTTGAGTGGAACATCAGTGTGCCTGACTATAGAGCCACCTATGACTAGAGTGTTGGGTACGTTATGCCTTATGGGCTGTAGTTGAGTGGCACACTGAGTATGTGGGCTTTGTGTCATTTGGTTTGTGTTGGGGGTGGAGGTTGCTTGCATTTCTGCTTTGGAGGTCTCGGTTGTTCGGGCAGATTTTTACTGAGAGCCTCCGCGAATGTAGGTGTGTGTTTTGTGCTTCTGTGTGTATGTTTTGGTGGTGTAGGTTTTGAGGGACTATTTGATGAGTGTGGTGCGGTGCAGGTGTTTACCTTCTCTTCTTGACTGTCTAGTCCAGTCTTTGATGAAGAGAGCTTTGCTTCCAGTTTGGCTATATAAATGCATCTCTCTCAGGTCGTAGTGTTGGGTGGTAGGAGGAGAGGGTTGTCTGTGTACATGAGGCAATTGCTGCATTGTCCCAAGATGCCCATATTCATCAGGTAGACCGTAGAAAACACCAGGAGCTGACCTTTAGACATGCCTAGATAGGTGCTTATTTATTAAGTACTAAAAACTGTTTTCCTCTAGACAAGTGAGGAAAGCTGAGTGCTGTAGTAATTTGTAGCATATTTAGTGCTTACTACGAGTTCTGAATAAGTGCTGAGTTCAAAGAAACAGATCTGAGTGCTAAAACTAAAAAGCTGGCTAGTTGCAAGGGAACATTTGAAGAGCAGACTTTTAACTGTAAACAGACAATTATAGTAATGCACACTATTACAGTTCCTAGCTGTAGAACACAGAAACCTCAAAAAATAAAAAAATGTACAGAAAAGCTCGGATAGAGCACTCCCAAACAGAAAATACAATTCTCAGTATGAAAAAGCAGTTTACATTTAAGTAATTCAGTAAACATGCAATTAGAGTAATAAAACAGTATCTAACAATGAAAAATACAGTTAAAACAGTATAAAACAGTACATAAATGCAGTGAAACAATAAAAAAAGCTTCATAACAGTGCAAAATGTAGTAGATCGACTGTATAGTACAATTATAAGCGTTTCAGAAGTGCAGTCCCGTGAAATAAGTGTAAGAAATAACTTATCCTGCTCTTGGAATCTTAAGGAAGTTCCGCTTAGTTTCAGTAATGAAATACAATCCGCAGCCTGATAAATACAAGCCATGTAACTATTACAATTCATGTAACTATTGCTTGATAGTATGGATATCAATGAAAATATTAATATACATTTGTGACTGGGACTCATTATAAAGACTTAGAGCCATAATAAAGCACATATTAACAAACAGCATGCATTTTAACTCTTCTTATTATAACTTCAAATTGATAATATGGCATGAATGTATAATGAATGAAAAACAATATAGCATTTGAATAAATGAAGTGCAACAAATCAGTCTTAAAATATTGTTTACTAACATTTCAAATATGGGATGAGTATTTGGAAAAAATGATAATGCGACCATGCTGCAGTATGTAGCATCATTGAAATTGTACAATGCATCCTGATTACACATGTATAAGTGCAAAAACTGAGTGAACTTACTAGGAGTAGTGCTGTATAATGAATGCATGCATTGACAAAAACATAAATCTCCCCTCTTTGGGTAGGTCCTGTTATAAAAGTTCATGTGACTTGCATCCATCTGCATGCATGACCATGATGTGTATTCATACTCATCTCAAAGCACAACATATGTGCAACACAGGCACAGTTTAGAAGAACCCATACAAGGACTATAGAGCAAAGTGTCAAGTCTCTCTATTATGCATGTCCACAGCTAGAGGAGTTTGGCTTTATTGGCCTGAAAATGTCCATAAATAGACTTAAAAGTAAAGAAAAAGTCTTGGACATTCAGAATTGCCATTTAGCTGAAACACCTGATATCCTTAAAGGGTAATTTGCATATATCCCATATTGCCTCTGATACAAGAGGTTTAAGGTATCACACAGTGGAAAGTCTAGCTCTGCTAGATTTTTATTTTTGTGTTTTTTAACCAATTGTTTTTTCTGTGACCTTTTTACTCATTCTATTTTATAAAATGGGGAAAAAATTAGGGTGAGATGGGATAGTCAGAAAGGGGGGGAAAGAACACAGGTATACACAGAAGAAAACTGAGAAGGGAAAAGTGACAGAGTGGGGGAAGAAGGATATTTTTTGTATGACAGATGCCCTTTTTTTTGCATTTTTTACTTTGAGAAGAATGATGGAAATGGGACTGTGTGGGCAGGGAAGACAACATATGGATGGCAGCAGAGGCAGACATAAAAACATAAACAGAAAGTCTCTCAGTTCGTATAAAGGATAGTCAGGCAGTTAGAGCACAGGATTAAGGCTATGAGCTGTTCATAAGCCTCTTCATGTGGGACAGAGTTTGATGGTCTCTGTCTTCATTTGCCTGCTATGTGACCTTGAGCAAGTCATTTAACCAGGCAGTGGTTTGAGACTGCATGCATGCCTAGTAACTAGTTATGAGCTAAGACTGACAGGGGAAGTGCTGATACAAAAGGAAGACCACAAAGGAGATATGCCTATAAACAGAGGCTGAACAGCAAACAGAACAGGCTGGGGAATGTACAAGTAAGGGGACCAATATGATGGGAGATACGGTGGGGTGAGGACTGCTTGTTAAGCTTTCCCACTGGAAAAGCCACCTAGAAGTCAGTTGTCGCTGTGACTGATATCATGGGTGGGCTCCACTATTTACAACCCAATGGTCATGACCGTACAGTTATGGAGTTCTGCTAGCTAATATGGGTCTCAAACTGCCAGCCACTTCAGTCCTGAACAACAACTGCAATTCCTGCTATGTGAAGCAAGGGAACTCCTCTATGATTTGCAATGAGAAGCGTTCAACCCCCACTGCCTCTGAAGTAGCAGCACCAGAGGTCACCAGCAAGCCTTTTAGGTCATCTCCCCCAGGATGACCTTTATTACACTGTACAAAGGCTGGCCTGGGGACTGATCAGGACCTAGGAACTAGTGGGTAACCAGAGGAGGGTAAAGTGGTTACTGCAAAATAAATGAACATAAATGGAAAGAAACAAAATAAGAAAAAAGATGACGGAAATAGAGAACAGATCAAAAGCAGCAATGGTCAGTATAATTGGCACACTTCCATATTACATCCATGGAAGGAAAAATGATGCAGTCCACATTGCAGTGGTGATATATACATGCCTGCATAGCTCCTGTGGAAAGACAAGGGCATAACACTGTGGGGATATGACTGGCTGGCACCTTTTCATTGCTGTGTAGGACAGTGGCATAGGTTATGGGTGGTAACCAGTGTGTGCATTTTTGCCTTGCTTAGTTATCCACTGATCCCAAACTGCGCAAATGAAATGTGCATACTGTAGAAAACAAATGTAGGCAGATTTGTCACAGACGGTGTGACAGATGCAGGGATCTGAATTAGCACAGTACTACAAGAGCATATCTAGCAATAACAAAAGGAATAAGCAATAGACAAGCAGTCACTGCTATAATTGTCCATGTCAATAATTAAACATTGGCATAGTGATATTCAGCTTCATAACAGTAGTCATGGCCTTGCGTTTACAGGAATAACTGGGATAGTGAAGGACAGTGGCACAGGTACACATACAATACAAAAATAAACACTGCCACAAATCACAAACAAATACAATACAAAATGGAAATTTAACAAGGTTAAAACAAACCTCTAGTGGTAATTGCATTCCTACAAGGCAATGAGCAATAAAATGCTGAAGTCCTACAAGGGAAAAAAGTAATCTAACTGCATTGGTATATCCAGAGTATTACAGTTGACACAAGTGAGATCAGTAACACAGTTACATATGCATTTAAAAGCATATACCAGTCATATGAGCAGTGAACAGAAATGCAAAACTGGGTAGTGCAAGAAAAGCATAGATTTCCTGGTCTGAAAGCAATACTGTGTGATTATCACAATGCCTAGAGAATCTGGTCTGCTTCTCTGGTAGGCAAGATGATTCTGTAATCTCCTCCTGTGTTGCAAAATGCATTAATGAACAAAGCATAATCATGGACATCAGAGACATAGTATAGTTATACAATAAAGCCTACTGTAACATAGCATTAAATCATATTTAGTGCAATACTTCTGTTCTCTCTCTTATTGATGTGGAAAGTCAGGATGTCACTTCAGATCATTATACTTGTACCAGCACAACTCACCAGAACAGTGATGCTCAAGGCATCCCTCAACATGCTCACAAGCAAATGCCAGACATAAGATTTATAAGGTGAACCGTTATAAGAGTCCCCCAGAGGTGGTCCCTGTGTTGTAAAAGCAACAGGTGACAAAATATTTTAGTTTCTACATTGCACCACAGAGGAACCCTGTCACTTTTAGTTCCTACAGTGGCCCCTGTGTTTCACCAGGTCAATTCTGGAGTGAAAATGATAGCTAAGGCATGATGCAGCACCTCACAGAAACCACATGGTGCATACTGATGAGTAGCTCAGAAGTACAGTGTCCATCTATTGTAGTGAGATGCATATGGCCAGTAATGTGGCCCAGGGTGACAGCTATACAGTCATGTCCAATAGGCATGCACACTTCACATGGTCTACATACCCAGGCATACCATCGAATGGCAGATTGGTAGCCCTGATACCTATGTACATTACCATGCTGAAATTTGTAGTGGTGTGGCTTAGCTTCAAAGCCATGTACACCTTTAATGATCACAATAAATGTGCATGAGACAGATTGAAACTGGTCTGATGGTACATTGTGCTGTTGGTGCTTTTCAGAGAACATCACACAATAATGCCTTACTGTTATAATCACTATGTTATGAGCCATTGAATAACATGATGAACATTGCACTCCCCTGTATCATGAGAGACCATATAATAGAAAATAATACATTACTGAAAGCATATGATATTATAGATCAATAAATTATAGGGAAACTATAGAAAATGGCACAGCTAGGCTTGTAAGGGCCCTAGTGCTTGTTAGCCTAGTAACAATCAGTGAAGCTATAAGATATATGTACAGGCGATGTGCATCATATTACAGGTACAACACCAGAAAGTATGGGTATCTCACACCATACTGACTATTGTGTGCTAACACTGCACTGGCATGGACATGACAGAATGCCTAGGGGTGGTGGTGGCCAACACAGGCAGGGAATATTGCAATGCCTGGGGGAAGGGGCACAGCTAAACTGCAAGGAGACTGGAGCAGGCAGAGTGGTCTTTGCTCTCCAGGTAGTGGAAAACACATCTATTCCTTGCTGTCCAAAGACAATAGGTAGCAGTCCTTTGAGTGGGTCAACTGCACAGACCAGAGGATACAGGCATGCCACTAACATTCATGTATTCATGGATGCATACTCATGTGGCAGTGGATGCTGGTCCTGCAGTTCTATGGGCAAAGACTGTTCTATAGGCATTACAGTGCAAACCAGTGTATGTGAACTACATGCACACACATAACTAATGTAACACTGTGCCAGACTTTGTTATGTTAGTGCATTAGAGCTCCAAGGGTCATGGAGAAAATGAGGTGGTGAGACTTGTCTAATAACAGCCTTTTATACACACATTACTCCATGTGCATTCTCATAGGAGTATAGTATCTGTTACGCTGCCACTGAGAAGTTTACAGCACAAGGGTCAAAAACTCTGCTGGTGGCCTTATTGATAAATGTCAGCTACATAGTGGATACACACAAGTTAGGGAATACCTTCAGGAATTAGGTGTTGTAGGAAATGGTGCAGCAGATAAATGCTGTTGGTTGATACAACCACACAGCACCAGTGCTTGCTGCAGGTGCATTGAAGGGTGATGGGGATGATATTACATGCATGAAATAAGGCACAATAGACAACTTCTACTGCAAGACATGAACTGCACAAAGAGCAGCTCCTCATAACACTCATAGGTGAGCTGCATATGAAAGTAAGACCTGCTAGGAGTGTCCAAGTGTCTGTTGGGGATGCCTCAGGGAGTACTGGCAAATGCCATTCGTGTAGTACATTGGTAGCTTAACCAACCAGTGTACTTAGACCATGTGCTTTAATATCAACTAGGAATATCAGGGCTTTAGCTCTAAATTCCCTCAGCACAGGCAACAACTGCTCATGTGTCTGTGGGAATGCAGCAGCTGAGTTTTGTGACATGTCTTTGAAGACAGTACTGGCATGCACCTCTTCACAATGTATTCACACATGCCAAACTGCATTTCTGTAATCCATGAATTTTATATCAGCAGCAGATGCATTCTGCACTAAAAGCTATATATGTGTTCATATTCTGTGTAAATGTCTAGCTTGCTGCTGTCTGTCTGACTCATGGTTGGAGTGGGAGGTCACACAAGTACCAACATTGACATGGTTACATTATCTGTATGCTTTCTCAGATTCCACTGAGAGATGATCCAGCAGTAGACGTCTGCACATGCTGAGGTTAGCACATATGTAGAACAATATTGATGGCACTGTGCAAACTGCATAGTAAGAAGGCAGAGTGGCACTGCCAACAGCACTAATAGTGGAGGAATCATTCAACTCCCTATGGCTGCAGAGGTCCAGATGGCTTACCTGCATCAACAGAGCTTAGTGAAGGACATCCTTTCCATATGTGTCTTCTACAGATTGTACTCTGATAGAAGAAACACTGACAGCATCCAGGAGATGCACATCTCCTTAGTTGCAGACACATGGCATTGGCAAGAGGTATAAGGGGACCCATAAATGATATGAGGCATGGATATTATATGATATTAGGATTGCCATGGGAATCAACCAGTGAATGTGCAGTGCTGTGGCCCAGTCACAGATGGATGCAACTCAGACCATGCAAGGGGTACTCAGTGTACTGCATGGCTTGCATGAAGACATATATGGCCTATTTGTTGTCCTCTGAATATTGTAGTGAATGGATCCCACTTGGCAACAATTAGAGGATCTGCATGGCTGCTTGTATTTAGCAGGTTTAATCAAAGTAGCAGTGAGCACTGCTACTCTTGCCTCCCACCCTGGCCATGACCACTTATGGGGACATGGATACCACACTTCTGGCTCTGCTGTTGACTCCATCCCCTACCATGATCATTATTATTGATGTGGATGCCACTCTTCTGGCTCCACAATTGCCCCCACACACTTCTGAATCCACTGTTACCTTCATCCCTGGCCATAGCCACTCTTGTGGATGTGAATGACACTTTTCTCCCTCCACTTTCACTGCATCACATGGCTATGGAACTTTCCATGGGCATGCACGATGTTTGCCAGTTCCACTATGGGCTCATCCTACATGTCACAATCAGTTTACCCTAGTCCCACAGTGGACCACCAATATTTGCCCCTCAATATGACATGTACCCCTAGCCAGAGAGATAGTGGTGACAGCCTGCCTCCTGCCATGACTACACAGCAGGGACCATGACCACAATACCATATATAAAGTGCACACACTGTGGCTGCTGAGATGTACATAATGGCATACCTGCTTCTAAGGGAAGCTGGTACACCTGTGAAGCTTCATACCATCACATGAGGACATGTCCCCTCACACCTTAGTTGTAAGAAGCCTTACTGCAGGTACTACCATCTATGCAAGAGTTGTTCTATGACAGTGCACTCTCCCACTTGAGCAAATAATGATGACCATACTCTGCTCACCCATGGGTCATGTAATGTCTGATGCACTGCATGTACAGCCAATGCACTCTACTATATAGCCAGGGTACATAAATGCATAAATCACTTTTGTTATGTATTTGTTCTGTCATGACCTGTAGCTCTGAAACAGATGCCTTCTGTTTGCTTGTGGCATGACATACTGTTCCTGCCTCTGCCCTTTGCTGTAACGGTTTACATAATCACATCATTCACATTGCAGACCCCATTTTGAACAGTTCACCTAGGTGCCATGCATTTGTGCTACAGCATACAAGTGATCATACAGCTTGACAGTGTTGTGTGTGTAGAGGTTATACTGCTGATTACAATGTTGAGCCACACCTGAAGTTGAGCATTTGGCCAGGCTATTGCAAACTATACACAGACAGATATACTCATCAGTAAATTATGCATCTTAGAACATTAGTGTGTTAAGCACGATTAATACCCTTCACATGGTACTCGAGTAATTTGTATCCTTGCAATTTGTTGCAAGAATGTGCCTATTTCATGATGTACTTATGGGGGGGGGGTGCAACTTAGAATAGCTATAGTGTAGTAGTATTACACAATGTGTGGATATGTCTCAGGTGTGCTATTCATACAGTGTAGCAGATAGAGTGGTATTATATTATAGGTTACATATATGTTTTTGCTGCATCTGCAATGGGATTATGAGAGACACACTAGGAGTTGTGATACTATGGTCCAAGTTACAACAGCAGGCACTGGGTACACATGATCTTTGGCACTGCATAATAATAATGAGCAGAATATTCAACAGCTCACATAATGCTGGAATATACTGCAGGGTCATCACCTAGGATGAGAATGCACCAATCAGTCCTCAGCAGCCTTGGTGGTATGAATTCTTAGTCTTGGTGCTTGATAGACTTAGAGCCCTCATTACTCATGCATGCAGACCAGTGATCCTTCGCATATCATTATGCAGATTACATCAAGTACTTTGGCATCTACAATTGGCAGGTGACTTGTGATATCACTATATGTGCAGTTACTAAAGATTGGTTGTGATATTGCACTTGTATGCGTGTGCGGGCATCAACTGCTACCATGTTGCAGTGTTTCTGGGACGTGTTTTGTTACTTTGTAGGCTGATGATATTGCTCTTTTATGTTATAGTGTTTATCACATTAGGTATGCAGTATGACAGAGGAGTTTTTTTGCATCATTTGTGTAGTTTGTACTACAAAGGAGTACTCAGCAATGTCAGACAGCTTCACCTCATACTCCATACTGTGATTCATGAATTGTAGCCAATGCTTGCTGCCTTCATTTGCACATGTACTCTTAGATGAGATAGTTCAGGTACTCCCTAACATATGAGAACATACAAGGTGCATAGTTTACAGCATTTTGTGAATTTGTAGGGCAATGGTATCTGATTATATCTGCATAATAGTTATATGCAATGCAGACTTGTGTCTGAATATGGCTAATAATAAATTGATTGGGTCTTATAATGAGGATAATAAATAAAGCCACTTAAACTCTAATGTAATATGTAGCATTAGTCTGACACCACTGTGTCCCACCCTAAATATATGTTAACTTTGCAAATAATTAATTCAAAATACTCTATACATACATGGAAAACCCAAAAGAAAACAAAGCCTGAGGATATAGCCCTTTGAGCAGGCAGAAATTGTAGGACCTTGTCTTTGGTCAAAATGCAATTAATATTTTTAATAAATACTCAAGTAAATAACACCCACACTCCAAAATGATTGTAAAAAAAATATGTGAACCTGATAAAATAATCTAATCTATCCTAAATAAAGTAGCTAAAATGCTGTTAACTATAAATGGATTCAATATATACTTTGCAGCAGTGAAAACTGGAATATTGCAAATAAATCCTCCCAAAATTTCTATATGCTTTACAAACAACTTCACACACAAACCAAAACCTTACAAATGAAATGTATAAAAAGTGAAAAGAGAAAATTAAAAATAAAGCCATTAAATATGAAAAACTTAAAAATGCTTCTTAACAGTTGCAAAACAGGAAAATGTACATGAACCTAAAAAGTCTGCATTACATGTGAATAAACTAAATAAAACAATTACAAATAACACATCTCTTATAACACTACCAAAACAATACTACAATTACTTGATGCAAAAACTAAATAAAATATGTCTCAGAACTAACATAGCAAATCATTCACGAGACTGCCCATGCATAAAATCTACATACTCCACATAAAGTGCCATTCAGCAGGCAACATACCCAACACAGAGAGAAATGAAACTGGTAATCCAACAAAAATTCAGAAAAAATGTAAGTCTGCTACAGAGATAAATTTTTGCATTGTAGGATTAAAGATAATTTATCAAAACTTGTTCCTGAAACCTACTGTCTTCTTTGCTGTTTGCAAGTAGATTCACATTATGATCTTTAAAAGCATTAAAGGACAAATGATGGATGGATCTATGCCTATATATGTCAAACTGTATAGTTATAGTAGACACACTGACACCCACAGACTCTAGGATACAAGCATGTATATGCCCTTTTCCCCAACTGTAGTGAGATCTCGGAGCAAGAATATTAATGTAGGGGGGGTGTGGGGGGCACAGCACCCCACCTGCTCAGGTTATAAACTACTTACTTACCCTTTTAACAGGGACTGGACAATATAAAACAATACTAGACAATATTATACTCTGCTGGGTGGGGGGATGCACCCCCCCTTACTTTAATATTCTCACTCCGAGACCGCACTACAGTTGGGGTAAAGGGCATATACAATGTCAGTAGTATTTTCGGTGAAATGGATTTTCGGCAATTTGGACCCTATGTCAGGATTTTCAGCGAAATGTCATAGACCCATATATATATATATGTGTATATATATATATATATATATATATATATATATGTGTGTATATATATATATATATATATATATATATATATATATGTTCATAGGTGTGTACTAGGCTACTGGCCCTGGAGCCTTTACAAGCCTAGCCCAAAGAAGTGCCCTGGCATTGTGCCACCCGACATATACTTGCAAGCTGTTGGCATATCAAACACTGTATACCCTTACCTCAGTACCACATGATTATAACCAGTGATCACAAGGCCATATTACATGTCATTTATAATGTGGTACAAACCACACATATGGTTGCCAACCTTACAGTGCAGTCAACAGTGAATGGTTCTAGGTGTTACTGTGAAACATGGCAGGAAACCGCATATCCCTGCAAAGTAAACCATGTAGAAATGTGAATATTTGGTACAGGCCATGTGTTGTGTCCTTTCCCTCTCCATATACAAAGGCACAGACACTTTTCCCCACAACTACAGATCATTAAAGGCGGTGATTCCAAAATGTGTGTGGACACACCACTCAACCACTCGTAGCAGCCACACTATGCAGGTCTGTGGTCTACAAGGTCCTCTGAAATTATGCCCCATGTTGATAAAAGTTACAAGTCAACCCCCATTCCTGTTCAGGGGAAACAGTACAGCTAATGTGCGAGTTTCTCCTCAGCAGATAAATGTGTAATATTCAAAGTCCTCACAATGAATAATGTCCACTGGAAGCTGTAAGCATATTGATGTGCACATGTATTTGCATGTTAAAATGGTGATTATTGGTGATTTTCTGTATATTTAATTTATTGTGATTTAATCAGCAAATGAATATATGATATATTTATTCTCTATTTCCTGCTTGGTTTCCCTTAAAAGTGGGTTGATTTATTAGGATGCCAGCACTGAAGAAGTGCCACCTAATTGGAAAGAAACCTTGTTTGATTGCTGGTGTTTTGGTCTTTACATAAAATATTTTGCTATCTGTTTTACAGCTGGTGCTGTTTCTTTTGTATTTCTGTGTGTGTGTGTGTCTGTGTATAGATAAATGTATGTAATGTGTGTATATATATATATATATATATATATATATATATATATATATATATATATATAGATTCACTTCATAATCTCAAAATACTGAAATATCAAATTTCAGTATCTCGAGACCATGAAGTCGAAAATCCAAATAACCGAAACTACAAAACCGCGAAACCCAAACTCCCGAAACCACAAAACAGCGAAAATACACAGCACACACTACACATCACATACACACACACCTCCCGACACAGTACAAAAAGCAATACAACACACATGCACACAACTAAACAAACACACACACCTACCCTTACTATATGCAAGCCCCCAACACCCCCCCTTTTAATATATACTTACTCCAGGGTCGCACTACACTCCATAACGCAGACAACCCAGCACCACACATTCCACACACCTCTCACACAAACACACATCACAGACATACAAACTCCACCACTCCCAACACTAACACACACGCACACCGACCTGCCTACCCTAACCCACACATAAAACATCCCAACACACTCACAAACACGCAATCCCTCCCCAAAACCCTAAAATAAACAACACTCACCTAACACACTATCCGTATTGCGGGTTCGATATTGTCGGATTTGAGATTTCCTGGTTCATGATTTTTGTCCATGTGACTTTATAGGCTTGAGACTCTGAAATTTGATATTTCAGGATTTTGAGCTTATAAAGTGTTTATATATATATATATATATATATATATATATATATATATATATTAATATATCCCAAAAACTTGCTGAACGACAAAATGTTGACGTAGCTAAGATTGACAATGTCACAGTGCATGCACTGATAAAAAAACTCAATGCATGCAAGCATAAAATATTAAATAAAACAAATTAAAACATTTTTGGGTGCCCCCCCCAACTAATTTAGTATTCTAACTCCGAGATTGCACAATACTAGAAAAAGAGCATATTTTCCAACCCTGATAATGTAGGAGTATAGCACACCTGCCAACCATCGTTTTTTTCAGCCAAAGTGTGATTACTAAAAAGTTTTTAACCTTAACCAAATTCAGCACAATTAGTGACCCCATATATATTTATATTTAACAAATGTTTGCTGGTGTAGAGCACTGATTAAAAATCAACCAGTTTCAGTGTTGGCTTCAGAATACAAAGCCAGAAATAACATTTAGTGGGAGAAAGCAAGAATGTAATGAAAATATCTGTCTGTGAAATGCCATTATTAGGTAACAAAAATTGAATATGTATATACAAATGTATTATGCAGTATTTGCAATTAATCATTTAGAAAGTGAGGCATCTGTGAGATAATTACAGCATTGTGCTGCTTAAGTGAGAACGGTAAGAGTGTAGGTTTTATGATTTCCTCTAATACTAGATTTAGTCAAAAGGGCAACAAATGGGTGGTATAAAATAAATTCCCCATAATGCATTAATATTCAAACTCCTGTAATTACAGTGGATGTGACAAAAGGAGGTACTGCCAGCACAGCTAGCTGGAATTTTGTAAATAATTTTCTGTCATTTGTGAATATCGAACCGATTTACACAAGATGATTGTGTTACAAATGTATTAGAACTGTATGTCATGTGTATATCAAACTGATTTGTACAGATGTTTGTGTTGAAAAAGTATTTGTAAAGTGCTTGTGTTTGATATGTATCCACAGTGTGCCCTACTGGGGAGAACAGAAGTATACATGCACTATTGTAACTGTTTAAATGTATATGTTTTAACAGAGGAAAATGGAAGGTTAACGTCAGTCCAGCAAACTTTAAAATATATCTGAAATTAAATCACTTTACGCCTAGGCCATAAAGATGCTATCTCACAGGTTTCAAGGCAGCCAGAGACACAAAGTCTGTACTAAAAAGCTTTCTTTACTATCTTTGGGGTGAACTAATTACTACTCTGGAAGCATGGATATATGAAATTGTTTTATGACTTCCAGCACCTGCCACAGATGTGAACAAAAGCCTTTGTCTTTGTATTTTTACAGGTAGGTGCTAAATCCTGTCAACTTCGAGCAATGGGGGTTTGCATGGGAACCAGAAGTCAGATGACCAGAAGTGATGTCATTCTGCAAGCTATCCCAGAAGTAATATTTTAGATATTATTTTGAGAAGTCTCTTAGTGAGACAGATCATTCTGCATTCTGTCTTGGGCCTGACAACAAAGAGGACCATTCACCACATCATCTGCCTTGCTCTATTAAGTAAGCAGGGAATAGTGTAATTCTCTTAGATGCAGTCAGGAATATAGTGAACCTTAGTTTAGACATTGTTTTTCTTTATTTGTTTGAGCATGTCCTTCAGTACTGTTTTAAATATTTCCTGTGATTTTAAACTCTGATGTCACTGTGAAAAAAAAATATATATATACTTAGTACTTTCTTGTTCTTTTATTATTTATTATTAAATATATTTAAACCTTTCATTGGGGCTGATCTTTGTAGAGATACTTAAGTTTTGAGAGTATTTGTTAATGTATTGGTGACACTGTGTGGGCCACTCCTAATAACCTTGCTCTTGGTCAAACTACTATTTGTATTAATATTCATTTTACTCAGTATATTGAGTGCCCTTGTAAGGGCCTTAAGGTAGCTGGCAGGAGTGTCTGGTGGTGGTGGTAGCTACCTTATAGACTGGGCGGGGGGGGGGGGCATAGCTAGTAAACTTGTGCCAGCCTTTCCCGTGTGTGTGTGTGTGTGTGTGTGTAAATCAAATCTCCAAGAGTGTGTGTGTCAGCTACTTTGGCAGGCACATAAAGCACTGATTAGACAGAGAGGATGCTGGAGTTCTTGGCTTGGATACTCAGCTGAGATCTCATCTCTATAGCCGTGCCAGTGGGGAGTCTTACTGGGGATCTGGAGAAAGAAAGAGAAACCAGCACCAGACTGGCTGCATTTCCCATGTGCTCTTAAGGGAAATTATGCTTGATTGTGCTTGATGCAAAGAGCTGCATATGGAGATACTGTATGTGTACCTGTTATCCTCCCAGTGAACGACCCCACTGGTGTCAGTGGTGAGGATTGAGGCTCCTTGATTACTGGCCCAGAGATGGGGCGTCTCAGTGATCATGACCATTGCAATGTATAGCAGCTCAGGCAAAAGTGAGGCATTATATTTAAAACTGTCTTTTCCTTCTTGTCAGTTCTTTCTTAATAGGTAAGGTGAAGATGAATATTTGAGATATCTAGCAGATAAGATAGAGAAACAAAGCTTTAGTATAGCACAAATTAACTTAAAATAGCAAGGGAAGTCTAATTTTGTCTTCCATTAATGGGAAATGTACAATTTTCTAAAAGTTTACTGCAGCACCTTATTAGTACCATAAGATTTGGACAGTATTATTTATGTTAAGTTATTACTTAATACCATTTTATCAGAATTTCAGTAGAGGCTACTGTATGATACTGTGCTAACACCATATATACTGAGCTAACAACCACCTGTTAGCAAGGTAGTGTTCATATAAGTTAAGTGGACTAATTATGACTTTTGCAATGAATTTAGGCTAGCTGAGAGAACATTTTTCCTGTGGGCTACAGAAACCTGCCTATAAACTAGGGTGTAAGGTCAAGGAAATGAATGGAAACATAAATACCAACAGACAGAGATTAGGAAATGGTAACTGAAAACCACTGAAGTTTCAGGAAATTGCAATAAAGTTGAGCGTCTGGACAAAACCAGCATCACTGGGTGGGTTTTTTGAGGGGGCACATAGTTGTTTAAAAATTAGTGCTATCAGAGTAGTTTAGCTTGAGTCAAAAGTGATGAAATATATATTTAATTAATGTGGGGGTTGTTGGCTCAGATAACTATGTCAAAATAACCTAAGCTAACATTCATTCTTTGCAGTCACACAACCTTGTTTTGCTATAAATGCTTTTAAGATTGCTTATCCTTCGGTCAGTTTACCTTTTTTTTTATGTTGGAGAGACAGGGGTTCAAAAGCTGCATAAACCAAGGGACATATGGTGCTGTTTATTAGCCTGCAACCTACTCTGAAAAAAGCAAAAACAGTATTTTGATTCAGAATGAGCCTCTAAAAACTGTGAAATATATGGCTAACTAAGAGCTGGGAAGGGACTATAAAATACATGCTATGACTTGCAGTAATGGGAATTTAATACTGCAGACAAAGCACTGATTCCAATAATAGCACAACTAGGTGTCTGTAACATTTATAGATTTGCCATTGTACAAAAATGTACAAAGATTCAAGTTTTACTGGCAGCAGCAGCATTAGTTTTGATTTTATGAACACAACATACCTATCAAAAAACATTATAATAGATAAGCTATAATATTAAAATACTGCTGTTAAAGTAGAACAAAGGGCACAGCAATAAATGGCAGAAAGCCAACAGTAACTATTAATAGACTACTGTTTAAACCAGTACACAGAAATCTATGCAAATATATCAAATTCTGCTGCTGCAGTGAATGCCAGCTAGATAGCAGTATACTTGTTGTATGATCCCTTTAGGCAAACGCAGCACTTATTTCTTAAAAACTTTGCAGAGATACAGTAATATTAAAGCAATTCAATATGTACAATGGCTAAGTGAGCTAGCATTTATTAACAATTAAATAATATTAGCATAAACCAGCAATTTGATTAATGACAGCTGGTAATTCAATGCACATTTACTTCCTAAAGGTGCATAGATGCAGTTACAGCAACTTCTCAGTAACCGGTGTAACGATACTAGGCAAAATTAGATCAAAGGACTGCTTTATATTATGCAAGTCTTAGTACCGCTTAACCTCCCACCCACCTACCTCACTCTTCTACCTCCTCCTCTAATTTTCACTCTCTGAACCCCCCTACTACCCATTATCACACTTCTGTGATACACACACCTCTCAAATGTACAGATCTTTGCAGAATGTCCATATTTTTGCCTCATATTTTTGGTCTGTTTCTCATAAAATTGTGGCTCTCTGGCAAGTTATTGGCAAGTCATTTTGAAGCTTGAAGTCAGAAAATGATGACAGACATTTGAGTTTCAGACTTCATACCCTTCAGAAAATTCATGCTAATGTGTAAACCCTGCTATTCTATCAACTTTCTAAGTTTGTAAGAGCAATATTTAAAAACTGTTCCTATTTTTGGGCCTTGTCCTACTGTCATCGCTTAGTCCAGATTTCTTGCTTTAAGAAGCTTAAAGAGCTTTAAGGGTTTGAGAGGTATGGTGCTACACACTTCCCCATACTCACTCCAAGTATTCCACAATATCTCTTTCCATAACCCAGCAAGTATTCCTCTCACTTCTATGTCCCTCCACTCTTCCCCTTTACTCTCATCCTTTTATTCCCACCCTCCCCCGGCCTCCACTGAAAAAGGGCTCATGCCCAGTTGGACCTATCCTGGTTAACAGATGTCAAAACAAAATAAAATAAAAAGAACTTTATAGGATGCAACACCAAAGCTCAGTGTAGAATAAAGATAATGAAAACCATAAAAAAAATATTAGGAGGCTAGAAGGGCATTAATGTATGAATTAAAAATATGCTGGGAAGTCAGAAGAAAATAGATAATGTAATTTAAATAAATACAGAGTAAATTATGTAGACAGTTGTTGAAAAAGGAAGACAGGAACTATAAGTATGAAAGCTACTGAGGTTGGAAGGAGAAAATTGAAATACTTGATCTGGTTCAAAGGCAACAAATAGGGAAGATGGCTAAAGAAATCATTAAATTGGTTACATTGAAAGTAACATTTCTGAGTATATTGCTGGAGGACAATTAGAGACAAGTACCAGAATGAGGAATATCCTGTATTCTTGTGGATAAAATGTGAAGAGCAGCACAAGCAGAATTAGTTTAGGTGAAGGCAAAAAGTCAAAATGGTAACGTAACACAAATGCAGAAATGTGATAACATTTGTTCATTCATTTTCTGATATCTTCTCCACCCTGTTAGGATTGAGGTGGAGGAGTTGGAGTCTATCCCAGGACACACACACAAACACATACCTTAGTCCAGTTTACAAGATCAGCAATTCACCCCTCTACACATGTTTGGGATTTGGATGGGAAATGAATGCCCCAGAGAAAACCCACTTGGACATAAGGTGGTAATACTGACTTGTGAAACCAAACTAATCAAGTACTTGAAGTAAAAAAAAAAAAAGTTAATGACAGCATTACTCTGCCATGCAAATGTGATAAGAAACATTCAGCTGACATGCAAATGTGATATGAGCAATTTAGAAATTACTTCTATAATCTGTGCAGTTTTTGAGGAAAAAAAAACACAAAATTTAGTCCAACGTTGGAAACTGGCACAGGAAATAACTAAGTTAAGACAGGCTCAGTAATAACTGGTGGCAGCCATATCACCCAGTTTTACTGTTAAACCTAAAACATGACTTTTATTCAGCCAAAATATGCTGAAACCCATATCACTTTAATATCTTTGCAGTTGTTACAGGCATATACTAGTGTTTCACAAAAGAGTGAACATTCAGCATTGTCCAACAGTTTGGGTAGCAGCTGACAGAAAGCAAGAGATTAATAAATAATGTTATATATGCATTAGTAGCTCATAGTTTTCATACAGTGAGCTCTGATGACTGAATTGTTGTATGGCTTGACAATACAGCACAACAGAGAACAGTTATTGGGAATGGTATGTCTTTGCCTGATCTATATTACTTGCTTCTTGTTCCCTGTATTGCTGACATGCTACTTAGTGTTTCTTATAGCTTTTAAATTCATTAGGCATTACAGTGAAGGTAGAACCAATACCATGATTTGATAATGAGGGGATCTAGTGCTGTGAGAAGTCCTACTGGCAGGAGTTTGCAGTGTCACTCTGTGGTTGTAGCAGCTCTGCATACACCGCATAAAACTCTAGTGCCAGTATATTTTTTTCTACAGTGCATTCAGTGTTGTCTGAAGCACTACATCCACTCTAGGTATGCAGTGCTGATCTCATGACTTCTGTAGTTTAGACCAACTTGCACACACGTCTTATAGTGTTTCTGAATCATGTACAGACCTGGAAATGTATTTGCATATGTACTCTTTTCTTGGAGCACTGTGGCCATACAAATGGGTAAGACCAGAAATGGGCTCTTATTTTACAGTGTTGCAGTCTTTATGTATCACAAAAGGATTTTGTACACAGTTCTCCTTTATATCAGTCCTGTTCCATACAACACAATATTTATGACTCTTGTCCCTAGCTTTTAATATGCTTAAGTGCAGGATATTTTCTTTTTGCATTTGATCCAGTTATCAATGCATAAACCCTCTTAAAGTACAATTGAAAGGTCTCTTAATTAACAAGGCTAATTTTTAAAAAGGAACAAAAGAAAAAAGTGCAAGACATAAAAGATAAATTCCATGATTTAGAATGTGTACTAATTTAAAAGTGTGACTGTGAAATAGAAGGTAAGGTAAGACATCTAAACAAAGATTACATTTGATTTACCATTCTCAGCTATCCTGGTGAGAAAGTATTATGCCAGCAAAATATTCTAAATGGGCAAAAAAGCCTTGCTAAACTTCTAGCCAAACCAATCATTAACCAGAAGAATTATCCAGTTATACACAAAATCAAATTTAGTAATGTACTCTATAAAGACACCCTTAACATAGTCTTAATATTTGAACAAATATTTAGAGAGCTTTATGAAAATGACTCAAGGTCATTTACTTTAGGAGAACTATATTTTTTAATCAAGTTAAATTTCCACACCTGAATCAAGAACTTAAATACATCTTGTCTAAACCAATTCAAATTTCAGAACTTAAAAAATCTATTATCACTCTAAAAACAGAAAAGCTCCTGGTCCCAATGGATTTATTTCTGAATTTTATAAGAAACATGTAAATGTTTCTGATGATATGTAATTTTATTATCTCATATGGAATAACTGTTCTGTACTTGAACAGGATAAAAAATATATATTACCCAAATATTTTGATAAATTGGAAACCTCTAATTATAGACCTTTTGTTTTAATTAATATAGATATCTAAATATATGCTATGATTTTTACTGATAGAGTAAAGGAAGAACTCCCTTACATAATATTTTCTTTTCAACTGGGTTTTATAATCAAAAGACAAACATCAAACCAAATGATAAGGTTTATATCACTGCAATCACTAAATCTTAACTACAAAGCCAATATCTATGCAATAATGATCGATGCTGCCAAAGTTTTCGACAAAATTTATCTAACTTTTTTTCTTTACATGTTTTAAATTCCATTTATAAACTGTTCATCTTGTTAATGAAAGCTTTTGCTTTATGTACAACTGGTGGGTTTTGCTCTTTACTTATAGAAACTTCAGTATTGCACAGATTTTATTGAAACTTCTGTCGAATTCCATGATAGCATCATAATGCAATGACCATCTTGTATGTGAAACATTTTTTTTTTTTTTTGTTACAATACCTGATTTTAACCATCTTTGTGGTAGGGCTGAAAAACATATTTTGAGTACCACAACATGCCAAAAAATTAACTGCAAGCAAGCAGCTTTCTGCAGACATGGCTCCTCCTAACGAATTGACAATTTTCTGACTTCCTTGAATTGGGCTTTGACTCTGGAATATATCCTGCTCATATTATGAGCATTGCCACATTACAAACATCTGCAATTTGCTGAATCTATTCCATATTTATTATGTTTACATGCCACTATGTATGTCAAAAATTGTATGCATAGTGATTTTCAGTAGGAACAAACATTAAGAAATGGATAGAACACCATATTTTGATACATAATGAATAACTGACTGCTGATGTGTGACTTGCATATGAGACTCGATCTGTACTGATGATGGCTGCTTAACTCCATCAGTCACATGGAGCATTAGAATAGTTTGAGGTGCATTATGTCATGTAATGTAGTCCAGTTGGTATTCATCCCTCCACCCCATCTTTTTGCAGATTTCAAAGTGGAGGTACCTGGAGCCTACAAACATCAGAATCAAGCCCCGGTTGTATGCGTATGTGTATTCTTCTAGTGATAAACTGCAGATGTACAAAACATTTTTTTACAGTGTTACAGCTGGAGTTCTTTCCTGATCTACTGATATTGTTACCCAACCAGGTACATTTTGGAGTACAGGTATGGGGTCTGGAGTTTTGAGGTTCTGTAAAATTGTGCAGGGCTCTGGTGTATGTTTTCTTATTGTGCACAATGTGCACCATGTTTGTGAATCTGGCTCCTTGACATTTGTTCAGGAATGCACAGAGCAGAATTTAGATTTAACTTTATCTAATTCTTAACAAAATCAGAGACTGAGCAGCACTGAAGGACCCTTTGAAGGCTGTTATAGCAACTAAAGCATTATGTTACAGCAGACAGCAGTATGACAGATTAACTCAAACACTGATACCCTGTAATGAGGAGAGGAGGCTAGTACTGACTGTCTCAAGCAATATAATACAAGAGATGAAAGATTATCACTTCCAGTCAGTCATAAATCCTAATGTGATCCATGGCTCCCAATCTTCCACCTCCAAAATGTTGTACACTCCCATTCATGATGTGGAACAAATGGGCAAAATGTGGAACACTTAATAACTGTGTACTATCATCTTCAGCTAGGAATTTCACAGGATGATTAAAATGTGTTAATTTATGCTTCTAAAAAGTTATGTTGATGAGTTAATGTGATTCAGTAATATTTACAATATATATCGCTTAAAAAAAATTCTTAACAGTTAATGTGCGACAGATGCTTTCAGTATGGAACCTGTGAGGAGCATATACATTTTAAGACTCAAAATTTGGAATGCTTCTCATAACCGGATGCACTGTGATCAGTTATCCCTTTTATTTCCCTATATAAAACTGCAAGAAAGACCCAACAAAGCAAGATTCTTCCCTATGTAATACAGGCAGTCCCCGGGTTAAAGATGAGATCTGTTTTTCAGTCTGTTCTTAATTCAACTTTGTATGCAAGTTGAAACAGGTATATATGGTTCTTATTAAATGTCACTTAGTCAAATGTTTGCCTGAGTCTAGTATTTATTTTACTTTTCTTTGCATATAAAAGATTTTAAAAACACTTCCAAACAAAAAAATCTTAAACATAATACTTTGTATTGTAGCTATGCTTCCTTACTTCATATGAGCTATGCTTCCTTACTTGCTATCAACAAAGCTGGTTTAAGACATCTTATTAAATGCAGTGTTTATGAGTACTTTTTCACACACATGCAAATCCATACCTCTCAACTGTACAGATTTTTGCAGAATGTCCAGGTTTTTGCCTCCTATTTTTGGTCCATTTTTCATAAAATTGTGGTTGTTTAGCAAAAATAGTGGCAAATCATTAAAGACTGAAGTTAGAGAATAATGACAGACATTTGAGTTTCAGACTTCATACCCTTCAGAAAATTCATGCTAATGTAAAACCTGTTATTCTATCAACTTTCTAAGTTTGTAAGAGCGATATTTATTAAAATTGTCCCTATTTTTGGGCATTTGTCTCACTTTTATGTATGGCTTTGTCCAGATTTCTTGCGCTAAGAGGTTTAGAGGTATCACACACACACACACACACACACACACACTCTGTTAACCCTACTTTACCATAACTAACTCCCTCCCCTTATGCAACCACCCACCTCTTAACTGCTGCCAGGGGATTGTTCCTTCACTCTCACTCTTCACTCTCTCTCGTACACACAGTCTTTTCTTCATTCACACCTGCATTCATTCACACATCGCTCTCACTCTTCTGATCTCTCATACACGTAGTCACTTCCTCATTCATAACTGCATTCAGCCACACATCGCTCTCACTCTTCCGATCTCTCACACACACACACACACACACACAGACATTTGGGCAGCTTTAACAATTTTATTTTTTTTATATTATTTCCAACATTGCGGCAGCCCAATTGTATCTATGGGTTGTCCACATCTCAGATGTCCATACCGTGGGGATTGCCTGTACCTTAAACCTCCTGTGATAGAGACCCATGGGATATATGCAAATGATGCTTTAAGGATGTTTAAGGTATTACACAGTGAAAACTCTAGCTGGAGATTTCTTGTGGTTTTTAATGAATGGTTTGTCTGTGTAACTTTTTTTACCTTTTAAATTGTCTTTTATTTTGACATATTTTGCAGTCACCCCCAATGTTTATGGACATTAGACTTGCTTTTAAGCTCTGTGTTTCTAAAGAATAACCAAACCAGCCCATTATGTTGTACTGATGAGAAGAACAAAGAAAAAAAGCAGGCTAAAACATGCATGTCTACAAGTAATTTGATAGGTTTTGTTGGACTGAATATCCCCATAAACACTTAAAGCCATGCACCCAAAACACTAAGTCCCTAAGGGGTCACTGGCATATATCCAATGGCCCTCCCCTACAGAAGGTTTAAAGTATTATACAGTGAAGTAACTTCTACTAAACTGTTTGTCAATACAACTTTTTTATCCTTTTGTTTGAATTTCCATATGGGTAAGAGTCAGTCCTAAGAGGCTCTTATCCAGGTTGCCTTCGGGATATTTTCAGTACATAGCCACAACCACTTCCCATGGTCTCTCATTGAGCACATTTGTTCAATAGACCCTGCATTGCAATGTCTTCTGCTGGTATTGTGCACATTCAGTGAAGGCTACCGCATGAACCTGGCTATGTTGCATGTTGTGCACCTTTTTCTCCAGTAGGTGGCTGTACTGTATTGGCTGGGCCATCTTCCTTCCCTCCAGGATGGGAGAGCTAACATCACCTGCTTACTACAACCCCAACCCTGCTCCTCCAGTGTCTAAACTGCTGATTGATCTCAGGTCTACCAGGGTCGTAGAGATTCATCCTTGTATACCAAAGAGACTTGTCGCCTCACAGTAAGACGCTGTCCGGTTCTATTCTCAGCTAGAGCGTCTTCTGCATGGAGACATGCGTGAATGGGTGTACCTTTGTTGAAGGTTGTGCATCAGGGCTGGTAACTCGGCATGTATAAATCAACTACCAATCACTAGCAGACCAGAGTTCCACTGTGGTGACCCCTAACCGGGAAAAGCCAAAAGACACAACACAACATACCAGAGAAACAGGCAATGAAGATGATTAAATGCATTTTAGTATAGGTCATAAATTGGTTAGTAATATGGCTAAATGATTTTTCAGTATTCTGTAGCCAGTTTCTCTTGTTAGTAAATAAAGACTACTTCAGAAGTTTATTAACCCTGGGGACCAACAAAAATGTATCAGTGGAGAACAAAGATGCGAGTATATAGGGCTGATTGCTCATTACCTGTATAGTATTTGCATTACTATATTTCTTTTATGTATAGTCATAACCGTTTTTCTAAAGTGTATGCATAGCTTTCCTCTTTTCTAATATGTGGTAGTCTGTTACAGTTAACTGGGAATATCCAACTCAAGGTTCTTTCACCTATTGTTTAGTAAAAGGTTGATGTTTTCAGGTACAATGCTGATTTATATTGTGATGCATGGAATAATGACTGATGTTAATTGCTAAGGGGCAGAAGTGCAGTTGCAGTAGTTTATACATACGTGAATGGGATAAGCAGCATGGTGACTGGCAGTAACTGGAAGCCAGCTGGCCTTTCCCTGCTATTGTAAAGTCTTATGATCTTAAAATGTTGTTTACTGTAGATTAAAGGAAGCCAGTGTCTTGAGCTATGCTGCAACCTGCAAGCTACTTTTGGGTTTAACATATTTATGTCTTGTGCTCTGCTGTATTCACAAGTAAGCAATTTGGAAAGTCCATAACAAATTTTATTTGGTTTAGGACCTTACATTAGTTTTTATATGTTACTTTAAAGATGGTATAGATTCAAAAAATAGCTGAAAATGGTCATATGCTTTTAATAGTAATGAGTTTTTTCAGTCTTTGCTATATTCCAAACAACTTTTCAACCCTAGTCTCCTCTGTAATAATTTTACTCTCTGCTGTTGGCCTGTGAAGTTTTGCCAAGCAGGAGCTTTCTTGTTAATAAATGCAAATAAATACATAAACCAAGAAACACAGCATCAAAAAATAAATACCTTTTTGCTAAGTACAATTGAAATTTGACCAATGGATGGGAGATCGCAGATATACCCCAGGGATTACCTCAGTGTCACTGCTCAACAGAGGCACAGCAAAATAATGGGTATAGTTCCCCATACTAAAGGGGTGGCGTAAGCCACAAAACTATGGGCTAGGCTTGTAAATGCCCTCGGGCAGATAGCCTAGTATGAACCTATGAACCTATGAACCAATAAATATTCTGCATTTTCTCACTTAATAGATGCTTTTTGAGAATATAGCCTTGATGCAATTTACACGAACATACATTCATGGATTTTATTTTTTATTATATTGCATCTTTCTTCAGTGATGATATGTTTGTATAACTGCAAATTTTTATAGTGTAGTATTTTGCCTAATGGCCTGTGTCATGCCTAAAAAATGTGACTAATACAGTGCACCAACTGGTTAACAAATATAAAATAAATAGTGAAAAAAATAGACATTTTACCTGATTTTCCCATGCTGGCCAGCTGTAGCTGTTTGAGTGTGCTGCTGCATTGCTTGGTAGCAGAGTTAGAATCCTGTGAATCCTTTATAGCCACATTTCTAATTATGTGCTGTGCTTCAAAATTACATCTTATTCAATATTTAAATACAACAGTGTAAACAAATTCAAGTGTCTGGAGACTTGCCTTCAAAATAATTAATGATTTATTTTTAAGAGAGAGGAACGGCATGACAAATCTAATTAAAGACAGATTGAGGTATTTTATTTATTCATTTACTGAGTCATTGTTTTGCTGTCAGTTATACTTAATCATAAACTACTTTTTACTTGACTGGAAGAAAAATGGGTTAAATACTTCAGTAACTCAGTAAAATGTACACACAGAAGAAATCTGTTAAGATACTGTAATTAAAATGTGGTGCTGCGTTTCAAGGCATATTGAGTAGATATCAGCAAAAAGATATATGTCAAGATATTTTTATTTTAATAGGATTTGAAATGTGTGGTCAACATATGTCATTCATTATATAATTTTCCCTCAGTAATGTATAATTAGAAAAACATTTTACGCATGAGGGAAATCTTGAAAAAGAAAAGGTGTTGCTAGAAATTCCGTACATGTAAACCAAGCTCCTACTGACAGATTTTTTTCTACCAAGGAAATTATGAATGTATAGTAAAGGCTAAGGATCTTGCAGAATGGCAGTAGGTGAAAGTACTACAAACATTAACTATTGAACACATTTTTACCCCCCCCCAAAAAAAATGCGACTTTAAACTTGGGTCACATCTGCTTGAGCTGGTGGTAGTTAAGGTGGGTGTAAAAGATCCCAATACACCTATTGAAAAGAATAGGGGAACTTCCTCAGAGTCCCGGTCAAATTTTCCATAGTTAGAATGACTACCATTTTGGGTTTCTCCTGAAGAGGCCATTGAACTAATGAGACTAACCCAGTCAACAAAGTGTAAATCAAATTTATTGCATAACATGTCCTTGTGAAGCATGATGCTAACAGCCAGACAGTAAATGTTTATTTTTTTACAGGTCTGTTAAATTGTGGCTTAACAAGAAACATCACCAGAATATTTTTCAAAGTTTCCTATCCATCTTCATAAATCCAGGTATTTTTCAGTTGCTAAGGCTTTCAGGAATAAAACATATGAATCAAAAGCTTCTTATGAGAGAAATGTTGTGAACCTAAAACTGAAACCAACAAATGCTTTAAACCTCCACCCATAGAAGTATATTGAACTGAAACTTGTACAAATTAACACTGGTTGTACTCGTAATACTGCAAACAATTTAATAAATGACTCTTGTTCACCACTTTACATGAACTTCTCTGACTTTCTCGGCAGCAGGGTATCCACTGAGAGTAGATATGCATCAGGGTTCAGCTCCGAGCCCACAGCTGTTCATACTGGTGGTGGGCTACATTAGCAAACAGGTTAAAGGGGCCAGATCAGAGCTGCTGCATGCAGATGATGTGACATTACAGGCAGACTCTGAACAAGAAGTTCAGCAAATTATAGAGCAATGGAATGCAAAACTTAATGCACATAGGATGAAACTGAGTACAGATGCCACAGCTGTAATGGTAGCAAATGGGAGAAATTTAGAAGAAGATGAGAACTGCGATAGAAGGGCAAATAATGGAACAAGTTAACAACTTCAAGTACCTGGGTGGGGTGGTTGAGGATAAGGAATGTCTAAATGAGGAGGTTAAAGCTAGAAATAGAGTGGCTACGGACAACTGGAAAAGAGTGTAGGTATACAGTACAGCAGAAGAATGCCAAAGAAGTTGAAAATTAAAGTGTTCAAAACTGTGGTGCTTCCAATACTACTGTATAGTACAGCAACCTGGGCAGTGAATGCAGAACAGATGAGAAAGCTAGAGGTGATGGAGATGAAGCTCATGGGATAGGCAGTTAGATGCATACTGTAAGATAAAATGAAAATGTCAGAGCAATAGCTCCAACTGCAGAGAAGGTCTAGGAGAAGAGATTACAGTGGTTCTGATACATATATAGATCAGCAGAAGCAAACGGCAATGTGTTGAAACTTTGGGACAGACAGCAAGAGGAAATGAGGGTGTCCAGCAGAAAAAAAAATGGATGGATGGACTGTAAGAGAAGACTGACAAGAGTGACATTGAATTGAGAGAGATGGCAACAGTTGACATGATACCCTGACCCCATGTAGAAAGTGGAAAAAATGGTGTTGATGATGAATAGCAGTGATACTGGATGTAAAGCCTTAACTTGCATGAATAAAGTAATAAAATGTGGAAAATACTATGTTATGTAACTCCCAAGAAAAACGGAATTAACTACATGAACAAATGACTACTTACAGTGGAAAAGTAATGGCATAACCTGAACTATGGTTTCTTTATCAGTGCAAATTTAGATACGACTGCCATCAAACTGGTCTTAGCATCAGTAGTGTCACATAGCTCTTGTAATATAACCTTATATTTTCCTTAAACTACAAGTGTGGCTTAAAAACAGAATATGTATATATATATATATATATATATATATATATATATATATATACATGCTTATTCTTATTATTATATGTTATTTATTAACAACTTAAAATATCAGTAAAGATGTTTAGTGATGCCTTACCAATGTTTTATTCAATCTTATAAAAAGGTAACTTTATACTAAAAAGTAGATAACATGAAAAAGAAGTGGAACTGCTTGAAAAATACCACACAAATCCAAAGTGTATGCCTTAACTACATATTACTTCAGTGCATCAGTTTAGGACCTGCCCAAGTTGCCACAGTTAACAAACAAGCAAGTCTGGAAAAGCAAAACCATTCTTTGTAACTCATCATGATTATACTGCTGTAAATCTGCTCTTCTTACAAGCTCAGTTTGCACACAAATCCAGGTTTCCAACTAGAAACCTAGTTGCCTGTCAAGGATGCCACCACACGTAGGCAACTGAGAAGTGGTGGCTGGTGACTTCAAATCAAAGGGGGGCTGCAGGAGACAGCTGAATGGGTGGGGCCAGCGTGAAGGGGTATGGGCAACTAGAAAGGGGTGGAGCTATACTCAAAACCACAAAAACTGGGACTTTAATTAAATACGCTGCCCTGGGTGCCAAACCATCATTATGAGAGTCCAATTAAGACAAAATGAAGTGTAGAAGAAAAAAAAATATTTCAATGCATTGTCTGCATGACAGCTTGCTTAATATCTAGATGGAAACAAAAAGGTTGTGAGGCATGAAAAAATAAATTACTTTCTAAATACTTTATTGGAATGCCAGTCAAAATCAAGTATAAAAAAACAAGGAGCACTCAGCTGAAACCACTTGTCCTTGCACTGTAGTTCTACTTATAATTTATATTCAGCTTTATAAAAGTGCCAAGTAACATGCTGAAAGTAGCAATCTCTGTGATACCCCCTCTTGTAAAAATGTTTCTTATCCAAAAAAGACCTGCTGCCTGACGACAACTATCTACTTTGTTTCATAGGGAAAACATGATCAAAGTAAAAAATGAACAGCAAACAAGAAATAAGCTCAAGATAAATTGCTTAAAGTATTACTGCACAGGTTATGGACCACACATGGTAGATTAGCATTCTGTTTAGTTTACGGGTACAGCCTGCAAAGATGACTGCAAGTCTCCAACAAATGTAATGAGCTTCTGAAAATACCGTAATCCTGTCCTTTATTACAAAAACTGTCATATGCCTTTCAATACCTAAGGTTATACGTTATATAGTTATGTAAATATTCTCTGCATGGCAACAGCAAAAAGGCTTTCAATGTTGGTAATTCTTTAACAGTCTGCTTATTAAAGCTTACTTCTATCTTACAATCTCAGACAAGCTTACCTGATGATCATTAAAGCATTGCTACTTAAACACAGAGCAGCAGGCACTGCAACAACATGCATTTTTCTGAATAAGAAGCATAAATCAACAGTATAAAAATATGACAGAAAACCAGAGCATTCTGCAAAATCAAGGACAGATTGAAAGCCACTGTAGTACTTGTATCTACCTTGGATGGGGGGATACTTTGCACACTTACACTGCATAATTGCTACTTGCCTTGCTTGGACACATCCAGAGTCACTACATGGGGGAGTGGGGTGCAACAAGTATGTCATAATTTGAAATGTCTCTGGCTGGCGGTGATGGCCCTGACACATTTGTCATACCTCTCAACCTCAGAGCAAGAAATCTGGACAAATCCATAAATAGAAATGGGACAAAGGCCCAAAAATAAGGACAATTTTTAAATATTGCTCTTACAAACTTAGAAAGATAATAGAATAGTATTCTTGCATTAGTATGAATTTTCTGAAGGATATGAAATCTGAAACTCAAATGTCTGTCATTATTTTCCAACTTCAGTCTTTAATGATTTGCCACTATTTTGCCAGAAAACCACAATTTTATGAAAAATGGACCAAAAATGTGATGCAAAAATATAAAATAGCCACACAATACAGCTGGCAACCTGTCAAAGGGACACTTTTTTAATATTAGTACTGTTAAGTTGAGCCGCTGACAAAATAAGAGAATCTACATGCATTTCTGAAATAAAAGTAATCTATAACTCTGACCAATACAATTATTTATTAATTGTAAACCCTCCACGTTTTCTTCCAAAATTGCCATTTTGCAGAGGGATTATTAGAGGGGAGAGCAACATTTTGAGCCAAAATCGGGGACAGTTAAGAGGTTTGGATATAACTAATTCTATAAAGCAATTTATTTGTGCGTGCCTCTCAACCTCTTAACACAGGAAATTTGGACATGGCCAAATATATTGGGGGAACATACAAACAGTAATAAAAATTGTTCTTGTATAAACTTAGACAGTTGATAGAAAAACAGGTCTTGCTTTAGCATGCATGTTTCTGAAGGGTATGAAGTCTGAAACTCAACGTCTGTCATTATTTAGTGACTTCATTACTAAATGATTTGCCAGAAAACCACACATTTTATGAGGAACAAACCAAAAATAAGAAGCAAAAATCTATTCATTCTGTGACAATCTGAACAGTTGAGAGGTATAGTTCAGCTGGGGCTGTCTTTGAGTTTGCCACCCTTCCCCCTCACAAAATCATGGTCAACTGGGGCCTCCCCCCTGCAGCCATTCCAATGTCTCATTACTTGGCTATTTCACCCCATTTACTATAAACACTGTAATGCGCATACTGTTTTACTTCTACAATGATTTTGATTTCATTTAAAAATTTTATTTTACATTTTACACTACAAACATTAATCGACATCTGCTAAGCAAAGCAGTGCAGTCTCACAATGAAAATAGACTTAGCATTAAAATGTCTCTGCCCTTGAAACTCACATTCATTGAAACAGCATTGAAACTCACATTTAAAGAAAATACATCTGGCCAATGGCAGATAAAGATAAACTCTGGGCTGTTTTCAAATCAAAGGCCCCTTGCACATGAAACATGCATGTGTTCTTTGATGCAGCTTCCTGGTTGTATTAAATTATATTTCTTGTGTAATACAGTACAGTTGTTAGAGGGTGCTTTAAATGCATGGTTTTGAACATTTTCCAGTAAACAATGAAACAAAATGCATGCATCAATAATGACAGAACTGCCCAATTCAGAACATTTCCATCATAAAAGTCTACTCAAACTTCTACAATTCATCAGTATCAGTAAATATGCACAATCTCTGCAGAAGTAAAAGTCATCTAAATAATTCCACATTAAAGAGATATGTAACTAATGAAGAGGTTGCTGCTACCAAACAACTTTATATTTCATTGTTTCATCTACAAATAGTGCCTGTTGCCCTTGAGGAATAAATTGCCTATGTTACATTAAAAAATGATAAGCTAGCAATATTGCAATTAGGGAATGGATGGCAAACTGATAACAGGTTCATAGTTACTAGGTATCTCCACCAAAGAGGACATTCTCAGGACTGCAGCATCTACCGCCTTTAAAAGTGAAACACAGTACAGTATAAGCAATACATCTACATACTGTGAGAGTAGAACCCACAGCCTTCTGCATCAAAAGCAAGTATATTACCTGTTATGCTATTAACAATGCAAGCAGACTCCGTATAAGCAGCACTACACTTCTCTTCCCCTGAAGCTAGCAGCTCCTTGTAAAATCCACTTGACACTCAGCTGTATCTCTCAACTTCGCAGCACAAGAAATATGGAAAAAGGCAAAAATTATGGGGAGGGGGGCAAAAGCCCCAAAACCAGGGACACATTTAAACATCAATAAACAAAAAACAAGCTGAAGAAAGCCACAAAAACACCAGCTTCCAAACGCACAGGTACTCTCGTCAACTTTAATATATTTTAAAATGTCAAGCCAACACGGTAAAAAGTGACCACTTGTTCACCAAATAAAACTCTAAGCAGGACCAACTAAGTAAATGTTGTTAAGCAGAACCAACCAAATTGATGTTGTAAAATGCTTTTCGTCCGGATCCTATCCGGACTTCTTCAGACAAAAAGTGCCACCATAATCAACTGCTTTTAAATACTAGTGGCTGTTTTCAACAGCCTATCAGGTTCAAACATTCCAGTTAAAAAAAATTTTTAAAGTGATATTTTCTTTTCTAGCATTCTCAGCCAATAATGGGGGAATATAGCCCACAAACATATTCAGTGAATCCAGTTCTCACCATAGCTCTCAACCTCTTAGCACAAAAAACCTGGACAAAGTCAATAATGGGGGAATACAGCTCCTAAAATAGGGACACATTTCAAATATTGATCTTATAAACTTAGGAAATTGCTAGAATAAAAGGTTTTGTGTTACAATGTACTTTCTGAAGAATATGAAGTCTGAAATTCAAATGCCTGTCATTATTTAGTGAATTCAAAATCCAGCAAACCACAGATTTTGAGGAACAGAACAAAATATGAGGCAAAAATCTGAATAGTTTTCACAAGTGGTGGTGGGTAGGGACTTCAGGCTCTTGCTACCTGCACCCAAGTTGCAGGGTTTGAGCCTGATTTATTCTCTAGTCACCAGGTATATCCTTGGGTTTGAGCCTTTCCTGAGTTTCTATCTAGCCACCAGGTATATTTAACTGGGGCATTTTACACACACACCTCTGCCTGGGTTTGTAGTCCGTCCCAGTTGAAATTCCTGCAGCAGCTTGCTTCAAAGTCTCATCGCCTGAGTTTGAAATGCAAGTTATCCATATCCAGCCTGCGGACATTGCAGTCTGTGCGGAGATCCAGGACTTGCTATCATTTTGTTTTAATTTTCTTTTGTTTTTGTTTTTTTTTTTCTTTTTACAGCTGGTGGAGCTGCAGTCCAATAGCATGAGCAGCCCCTGCAATTGGGCTACAGCGTAGGAAAGAAGAGGCATGACATGTAAAGCATTAAGGATGCACCATGTACCCACCATGCCATTTGCAAGAAAGGACAGAGTACAAACTGGTCTGTTTATCAATAGCCAGCTAGGTAAGGAAAACAAAAGTGAATTTAGTTTAATAATTGAAGGATCGTGTTAGTATTTGCTTGTTTGCAATATAAAAGTGGAGCAGTGGAGCTCATGAGTTGAGGGAAGGGGTGAAGGGAAGTGGGGTAACTGCTGCGTTGGTAAGCTGGCTAGATGGAGGGTAGGAAGAAGAGTGTAGGCCTAACATTTAGTAGGGCATGATGGTAAGGTTTAGTGAAAAATGTCTGGTCATCTGTTGCTTGTAATGGAGTTCTTGGCTGTTTTTGCATGTGTTATAGTTATCATTCAAAGGAATGTGATAAAAAAAGACAGCATGTGCTCAGATACTAAGGAGTGAAATTAAGTCTCTGATCCTTAGCAAAGATGTACAAACACATTTAAACTGAATGCATGAATCTGGGGAGAGAACAGAGGTTTATCTGCATGATAAGGGCCAAAGGGAGTGTAAAAATCATTTTAGTCAAATAGTCATTTTATTAATTTCAGTAACATGACAGGCACTGTTTATTCATTCATTTATTGACCAAGTTCATTTTGTTTTCAATCTAAACTGTGATTCAGTGAACACCATTTTGCCAACTCACACTTAGTTTGTGTCACTCTTGCACATGATAATGCATAACGGAGGGTATTGTATAATGTATAACAAAGGTATTAGATGTCAAAACTGCATGTGGCACCTATAACAAATGTATTCTGCCAAAAATAATCAGCTATTACATGTAATTAAAATTCTTCAGAAATGCTCAATTGTTCAATGTGACTTTGGCAGGTAGCATTCGGTGTTGTATGAGTCCTGCTCTCTATTAGTTTATTAATACATCCAGTGCTTTGGTTGAGGAAGTGTTAAATACTGTACCACTGGTAGCTCAGATGCATTCAGAACTTACCCTTCAGACTGGAAGCTCTTACCCTTCAGACTGGAAGCTCTTACCCTAATGTAATCTTCTTGCTTAGCAAAATGAATTTCTGTCACACGTACATCCTGTAGATCCATCCATGCTTAAGATTTAGGATGTTTAGTCCTCCTCAGAGTCCTAATGAGTCAGCAGGGAACCCCTATAATGCATATCATGTTGGATACTGGGTACATGCATCAGAAACTTGCTTAGTCACTGTACACTGGCAGGCACTTGATACAGTTACCTGGGTTTGCATTATCCATGTTATTAACAAAGATAAGAGTTGCTATCATTTTAAAGATATTTCATTTGTTTGGGTTTCTTAACTTTAGAAATGTAAAGTGAATATTCATAACCCCCCCCCCCCAAAAAAAATGCTGATTGCTGTACTACATGTGTTGATAATACTGCACGCCTTATTTTCTAGTGTATTTTACTCCTGTCCAGGAATTTACCATTAACAGTGTGAAAGGTCTAGAGTTTGGACCCAGGTATTTGTAATTTTAAGTCAGTGCTATAACCACACCAGCAGTATGTTGATATACAAGCATGTGGTAGGTAAATGTGTAGGTATATAAATAACATACATGTATGATATTAGGTGATCTTACATACAGGGATACTCAAGCTATAAATTGAATACTGGTGCATTCGTAAAATACAGGTGAGTAGTACAAGTGATACAGAAGATGAGATCTTAACTTAATAGCCAGCTACATTTGAATTAAAAATAGTTGATGATGTAAAGCCGTGAGTCTCCCATATGTTCTACAATAGCCAGTAATTAGAGGTGTGTAAGTTACTCAGTGATGTCACCTGCTAATACACTGTATATACTGAAACTGCTGGGAATGGGGAAGATCGTTACTAAAGGAATGATTCAAAATTCATTGAGACTACCTCTGAAGTTAATTTAAGGAGGCAAGGCAAAACAACAACATAAAAAGAGAATGATAGCATCATCTGTGGAAGTTCACTTGCCTAGCATAATATCATTTATCTTTACAGGGAGCTGAGCAACAACCATTCAGGAGAATCAGAGTCAGTGTAAAGAGGAAGAAAGCAAGCTTAGGATGGGAAACAAGTGAAATAAAAAGAAAGTTTTTGCTTCTGTTTTCTTTCCTTTTACACACATTTAAAAAATTAGTGATATAAAAAATAGCGATAAGCTGAAGGCAAAAGCAAACAAACAAAAAAAATATGACAACAGAGAAGAGAGGGAGGAATGATGCATTAAATTAAGGAGACTTGGTTAGCAGGGCAAGCAGTAAGCATTGTGACACAGAATCCCCAAAATATGGGAATGTTATGACAGCTAGAATTCTTTGAAGGGTCAAGTGACTTCATTACTGGATGACATGACCAAGGAAGAAGATTCAGACAAGGTTTTGAGCAGACAACCCAGAGTGAAGAGGGGCCATAAAGAATTAAGGCCTGCTGAATGTCACAGGAACAGTAGAGCAAAGCGAAGTAGACAAGTTTGTAGTGTTGATGGTGCTGCCAGTTGGATGGTGGAAAAAACTTTGCCAAACCCCCATATACAATGGAATCTGTTAGATAATCAGGCAGAGGAGAATAGAGAGGGAGAAATTAGCCTTGCTTAGGGACAGAGTACAGAGAGGAGATAACATCCGAGGGATGTACTAGTAGCTTTGTCTGGGGAGGACACAATGTGTTACAGGAGCTGTTGGGAGAAGACATCCCTAATAATGATAGTGGCCAACAGGACCAGATGCAGCTACAGGACTGTGTGTGAACCTAAGTCTTATGAGGACAGATTTCCCTATAGACCCAGCCTGGTCATCCATGGGACCTTCTAACAGTGCATTTAGGGGCTGTAGGAGGTGGAGTGAGTGCTCCAGTTGAAGAATCATGTGGGTGTCATGACAGAATGTACTCACATGACAGCTCTTATACCAAAAGAAGTTTAAGAAAACAATTGGTGATGTCAGTTATTGTTGCATTTGATTTGGTTGACTTGACAGGAATCCAGAGAATTTTGGAGTTTGATGGCCAAAGAAGTAATGATTTGATACCAGCACTAGCAGCTCAGGCAAGAGTAGACATCCTAAAGGCAGACATCTCAACTTTCCCTATTTGTGGAGGAATGTTCCTATTTTCAGCCTGGTTTACTCCTACAGAGGATATCCCTATTTTTGGATATACATCCCTATCACCAGGCTTGATTTACCCTTTCACACAATTTCCTGAATCCTCCTAATCACTTGTGATTTCTATGTTGTCTAGTAAACAAAAAAAAAAAAACTACATAGCCAATATACTAGAGGCAAAAAATAATTTGAAGAAAAAGGGCACGTCTTATATTTCTCTTTTTCTGAGGCAAAAATAAATGATGCGTGTTAGAAGTTTTCAATACACTTCATTAAAGTCTACAGATTTTACACTGCCTCTTTGGTAATGTGCTTATATTTTTATCATTTTGTCGCAGTGTTTCTTAAATATTTCTTTCAGTGGTATCCCACATTCTGACTGGATGTTGGGAAAGTCATGTGCTATTTATGATTCAAATTTTTATGCTAATCAAATGCCAACATTTTTATCTGAATGTACCTACTTTTCAAGGACCTTTGTTCCTATTTTCAGTGTGTGCAGGTTAAGAGGTTTTCTAAAGGGAGAGTAAGGAACTGGGATAACTGGATCACAGGGAACTGGGATAACTGGATCACAGGGAACTGGGATAACTGGATCACAGGGTTCATGTACTTCTCAGCGGTGACACTAGAAAAAGAGGTACTTACGTATTATCACAATCAAATTTTCTAACTCGCATAATTCATAATGAGCTGAGAAAAGAGATTAATTATGGAAAGGGGTGTGTAAACAAGTGATAGTATGTCACACATTATGAGGCATGGAGAGGAATAAGTGCCAATTTTTAGACTCCTGCCTTTGCGAGTCTCACTTTTGCCACACCACATCACAAATCCTGCCTTGCTGATTACAAGTGCAGCGAAGGCAAGTTAATCAGGAATATATACCGTCGGACTGTTCATGGCCAATAGTCATCCAAACCAAAGGTGCCTGCTACAAGTACTGAGTAAGGGGGCATTGATTCCTTGGGGACTGCTGCTTTTCTCCCCTGCGTCACTCCTGTGACAGGGGAATTGAACGTTATCCTGCTTCCCACACACAGTTCGGTAAATCTGAAGTTGTTTACTTGCAGCACCCAGTTACAGTATTACCAAGTGGTGCCTGAAATGCTCAGTGATTCACACACACATTTACCCAAAGTAAAAATCACACATTACGGTTTGTACACGTAATGACATTTGAAATAGGCTGGTTGTCCATGGCGAGTTTCAGTTCTAACACTGCCAACGACTGACAAGCAGCAGTCCTGTTCAGATGTTTGGAAAGGACGCTCCCGGGAAGAGAAATTTGACATTGTTTTTCACATGTGAAGAGGAATAATCATCAGGAATACTAGTTAAGAATTTAACAACCCCTTCCTAGGTTACCAGACATTTTTCTCAGAAATATTACAAATTATGCGAGTTGGAAAATCTGGTTATGATAATATGCAAGTACCGAAAAAGAATGCAGTTTAGGGCTACCAATGATTACCTACTTTATGACCAGAAAGAAATCACGGATGTTTAGAGGAGACATGCCCTGATATTAGTACAAACAGATGTTTTGTAGGCAGAAACCTGTGGACAAGACATTGAGATGGGATGCTAAGCATGTGAACACGTGGCTGGGTACCTAAGAGAAGCCACAGGCCCAACAATAAGAAACGAGGCAAAGAGTCAGGACTTGCTGATGGACTTGACATATTGAGAGGCAAAGGGTTTAGCTGGATGTTCAAGTGTGACATTGAATCTGCCTACTGGCAGACTGACACCACTGGGTGTGGATCACAAGGGAATGGACAGAGGATCTGCAGGTTTGGAGGGATTTTTTAAGGGTTTTAATGATGCCACTTATTGGCAAGATGAGTGGACCAGCAGCAGGGAGTTTGATTTTGAAGATGGATGCTGAAGCATTAGTTGACATGGGTGGATTTTTAGCAGGGTGGTTGTTTTACATGTCCTGGCTGGAGGACTGGAGTGATAAAGTGAGGAGGGATATAACATTCCTAAAGATCATGCCCATCTGGGCAGAAATGGTGGTATGGGAGAAGGAACTTAAGAACTGCAGCATAAGGTTTCACACAGACACCCAGGCAGTAGTGATGGTGTCCCTGTCTGGGAGATATGCGAAGACAGAGAGAGAGTCCACAAGGTGATTAGATATGTGAGGGCAGAGAGAATCTACAGGATGATTAGATATGCGAGGATAGAGAGAATCCACAGGATGATTAGGAGGGTGGTTTTGCATGCATTGCAAATTAGCATGCCTTTTACTCTGTAGTATGTACAAGGCATGGCTAATGACATTGCTGACTCATTTTTTCTCCAACAGTTTCACAGTTCAGAGCCCTAGTTCTGGAGGGAACAATTACAATGGAAAGTGTTCCAAACATGATGTGCAACATTGGGAAAGAATGATGACAAGGCTGCTGAGTCTTAAGCACCTAGCACAAGGGCATCCTATGCCAGAGCAATACAGTTGCATGTGTATAGTCAGCAAGCTTGATACAGAGATGTTTAGCCCATAGATGGGAGAGTAAAGATGTGATGATGGTTCGATTGCACTTACTGACCATCAGCAGCATCACAAAAGGAGAGGCTCTTCCTGACCCAGCACAAAGCTATTTTGAAGCCCGGATGATAAGAGGTTCAAGAAGAATCCCTGTGAAAATGACAGACACAAGGAAACCCTTGGGGAAAAAGTTACTGCCTATTCTTTTGAGAGGGTTAAGAGCAACAGTGAATAGTTACAGCAGTTTGGCTATGCGGGCCAAATTCTTTCTTACATTGTACTCTGGGGCATTCAGCATTCATGATCTACTGTACTGGGAAACTGCAGCTATCAGAAATAAGAGCTTAAGATGCAATAACACAGTAGCAGTCAGGGCTGGGGTATAGATCTGACTTTGATACTTAAAGACTGATCAGGTTGCATGCAGACAGCAGGTCTTCCTCAGAGCCACTAAGGTATGGGATTTTTGCCCATTGGCATCTTTAGATACTTTGCACCTACTAGATGCCACTGTGAATCCAGATAGATTTGTGTTTATGTAAGTCCATTTCTAGAAATCAAACAGAGGACATGATGAAACAAGTTTTATCTTACCAAGGGATGAATGCCTAAAGCTTTTAGGGTATTCCTGAAGGATAGG
This sequence comes from Protopterus annectens, assembly GCF_019279795.1. Classification (NCBI taxonomy): domain Eukaryota; kingdom Metazoa; phylum Chordata; order Ceratodontiformes; family Protopteridae; genus Protopterus; species Protopterus annectens. The sequence goes on from NC_056737.1 coordinate 1,963,171,084, forward strand.
CAAACCTATGTATTTTGATAAAACCGAGGCTGGGAGATGGAAGTCCAGTGCCATTTTGTCTTGCCATCAATTAAAACAAATGAAAAAAAAAACAATAGGTGATATATCTATATATATATAATATGTATTCACAAAAAAAAAAAAAAACACCGAACATATGGATGCATGAAAATTTTGCATGATTTTATATAGAGAGAAGAACTGTCTCTGTATGTGGGCTGCTCAAGTTTGTTTTCTCTCACAGGTTTGTATTACATCTGTGTCATCAGAGACTCACACTTGTATGGAACAGAAAAGTGAGCAGTTATATGTCACAAATGGGCAGAGAGATTTAGATGGAGCAACATGGAAAATCTATTGGAAATGCCTTAGGGGACAGCTCCTACCAACTATGTGCACAATGTTGTGTGATTTTGGTAATTTAATATTTTTGATAATTCGCTGGGGCTGTGATTTAGGTATGGTGAGCAAACATAAGCTGATAGACATTATATAAAGGGATCTACTCAAAGTAAAGAGCATGTAGGTGGGGGAGCTGGTGTCATCTGTTCTGATAAGCTAGGTAGATTGCTTTGGTGACAGGCAAAAAATAGCAAGGACCAGGAAATATAGCAACAAGAAAGTGGTCAAAATGGCCCTGTAACTAGGCCTGTTGTTAGTAAGACAAGTAGAGATGGAGGACAGAAATCCAGCTTGGTAAAGACTGGGAACAGACCATTTCTCAGATTTTGACCTTAACCTAATCAACATTCGGATGTTGATAGAATTATGCCAAAGGGTAGGTGGGGACCTAACAATGCTCCAGAAATATGAACAAGAATGGGAAGAGGAGGAAACGTGAAGCCATGGCATGCAGGATGTCAGGTAGGCTAACCACTTTCCTCTATTCCCACTTTTGATGGGGGTGATTACTAGTGGTCGCCCATAGAAAGTTGGGGGCTATGCCCAGGCAACTGGCAATACTTTGTTGCTGGTGGAACTGTGGTGTCATGTTTGGACAAGCCTGCATTGTGTGTTCTGGCATGTCACAGGTGGGGATGCACTGGTTCACATCATCTGGTCGCCTGTCGCCAGAGATTGTGGCCTCCAGGTTCCAGGCAGGCTTGGATCTAGTTAAACTGAAGATGGTGAAAGAAGCATAGGCTAGGCAGGGTTGAGATATATGCCAGGCAGGGCTTTAGCAGCTAATAACTGTGTTGTGGAATTAGAATGGCTGAATGATAAGTATTGTATGCATGTGTGTATATAGATAGAGATATAATATATATATATATATATATATATATATATATATATATAAATGGATTCACTTTATATCCTCGAAATATTGAAATATCAAAATTCAGTATTTCAAAGCTATAAAGTCGAATTTTTGAAACCACTAAAACTCAGAACCGTGAAATTTAAAATCTTGCACACCAGAGATTTTGAATTTCACACTTCTACTGCACACACACACACACCATCCTCCCCACACATAAACACCCTACTTAAGTAGTCTCACTCCGAGGTCGCACTACACACAAGCTACATTCTCCTCGCAGACACACACATCACAGCACCAAAACATACTGACACACACCACAGCCTCTACCCAAAACCCTTACTTACACACACACACACACACTTACCTGAATCCATACCCACAGCGAAACCTAAAAGCATGAAATTCAAAACCGCCGGTATTCGAGGTTTTGAATTTCGCACTTCTAAGCTTTCGCTATTTTCAGAATACCACTTAATGGGCTCGAAATACTGAATATCAAAATTTCAGTATTTCGAGCTTTTAAAGTGAATATATATATATATATATATATATATATATATATATATATATATATATATATATATATATGTAATAGATAGATATATGCCACACATATAGTGTGGTGCCACAATAATGTTTGCTCTTGCTACTACATTTGGGTGTGGTCATTGCTGGGGGGGGGGGGGTCCAGGTGTACAGTCTCTACTTCAGTTCATTTGGTTTCTTTATTGAGCTTTCTGTCCCCTTTGATATCATTAACCCCTGTTTCCCCATTTCTCCATGGGGCCATGGTGTCACATTATTCAGGCACAACTTAATCTAACTCCTTATGCCCATTTCATAAGATCATCCGGCCCTAACGTAAATGGTGACAGTAAACATTATATTCATCTTTCATTAAAATAAAACAAAACACAAAAGCTCTTGTATATGAAATATCATAATGTAATTTTACTTGTGGCTGAAAGTTAATCTAAAGTATAATTATGAATTGCGTATTTATGTGTGTATGTTTTATTTCTGTCAGGAAGACAATCTAATCACACACACACATTCATTTACTTAGAGCAGATTGGTGAAATGGGACATAAGATCTCTTTTTCATCAAATACTTAATTACATTGATTAAGGACAGCTATGAAGAGGATGAAGAATGGAAAGGCTGTTGGCCCAGATGACATACCAATGGCAGCATGGAGGTGCTTAGGAGAAATGGCAGTGGAATTTTTAACTAGATTGTTTAATGAAATTTTGGAAAGTCAGAGGATACCTGAGGAGTGGAGAAAAAAGTGTTTTGGTACCTATCTTTAAGAATAAGGGTGATGTGCAGAGCTGCAGTAACTACAGAGGAATACAATTGATCAGTCACAGCTTGAAGTTATGGGAAAGAGTAGTAGAAGCTAGGTTAAGAAGGGAGGTGATGATTAGTGATCAGTAGTATGGTTTCATGCCAGGAAAGAGCACTACAGATGCAATGTTTGCTCTGAGAGTGTTATTGGAGAAATACAGAGAAGGTCAGAAGGAGTTGCATTGTGTCTTTGTAGACTTGGAGAAAGCATATGACAGGGTGCCTAGAGAAGAGTTGTGGTATTGTATGAGGAAGTCGGGAGTGGCAGAGAAGTATGTATGAGTGGTACAGGATATGTACGAGGGTAGTGTGACAGTGGTGAGGACTGCAGTGGGAGTGACAGATCCGTTTAAGGTTGAGGTGGGATTACATCAAGGATCAGCTCTGAGTCCTTTCTTATTTGCAGTGGTTTTGGACAGGTTGACAGATGAGATCAGACAGGAGGCCCTGTGGACTATGATGTTTGCAGATGACATTGTGATCTGTAGTAAAAGTAGGAATCAGGTTGATGAGACTCTGGAGAGGTGGAGATATGCTCTAGAGAGCAGAGGAATGAAGGTCAGCAGGGCTAAGACAGAATATGTGTGTATGAATGAGAGGGAGGGTAGAGGAATGGTGAGGATGCAGGGAGTAGAGTTGGTAAAGATGGACGAGTTTAAGTACTTGGGATCAGCAGTTCAGAGTAATGGTGAATGTGGAAGAGAGGTGAAGAAGAGAGTACAGGCAGGGTGGAATGGGTGGAGAAGAGTGTCAGGAGTGATTTGTGACAGACGGGTACCAGTAAGAGTGAAAGGGAAGGTCTACAAGAGGGTAGTGAGACCAGCTATGTTATATGGATTGGAGACAGTGACATTGACAAAAAGGCAGGAGTCTGAGCTGGATGTGGCAGAGTTAAAGATGTTAAGATTTGCACTCAGTGTGACTAGGATGGATAGGATTAGGAATCAGTATATTAGAGGGTCAGCTCATGTTGGACAGTTTGGAGACAAAGCAAGAGAGACGAGATTGTGTTGGTTTGGACATGTGCTGAGGAGGGATGATGGGTATATTGGGAAAAAGATGCTAAGGATGGAGCTGCCAGGTAAGAGGAAAAGAGGGAAGGCCTAAGATAAGGTTTATGGACATGGTGAGAGAGGACATGCAGGCGGTTGGTGTGACAGAGCAAGATGCAGAGGATAGGAAGAAATGGAAAGAGATGATCTGCTGTGGCGACCCCTAACGGGAAAAGCCGAAAGATGATGATGATGACTTAATTACATTGATAAAAACAATTAAATCATCACAGAAGAAAGTGTGTTATAATCTTGAAAAAAATATTGTCTAATGTCAGCAGATAATCAGGTAAATCACTTGCCATTGGTTATGAAAGATCATATGGTTGGGCTTTAGTCCGACTCCAGGTGATTGATTTTTTTTTTGTCTTGTAGTTAGCACATAAGATTAAAACTCAGACTTGTTAATGAGCTACTTCCTGTGCCAAGTACAGAGTTTGAATCTTTCCAACTTCATTTGCCTTCTGTGTGACTTTGAGCAAATCACTTAACGCAGCAGTACTTTAGGACAATTAAGAATTTGCTCTAGGATCCTTATTGGTCTCCTGGACTACATGCATAGTAACTTCCAATGAACTAGGAACTTGAACCCACTAACAAGGGAAACAAAGTATGTTATGGACTAGATTACCTTGTTAAAATAGACTACATCCACCACCACTTTCTGGGTAACTAATTCCACTGGGAATCTGTGCAGACAGCAGCCTAACCTCCTGTCCCTGTACCCTCCAAACAGCCTATACACCTCTTCCTCATTCCTGCTCCTCCTCACCAGAAGAGCTTCCCATCACCAGTTCTATACTATACTTAGCTGCTCCCTTTCTAACTCTCTCTTTTTCCCTTTTCTGCCCACTAGGGGGCGCCTTACCCCTATCTATCTCTCTCCCTCTCCCTAAGCTATTTGAGCTAACTTGAAAACCTCTTCTACCATACTTCTTAGCTGCTCTAACTCCAGCTTATCCTATACCCTTCAGTGCTTACCCCTCAGGAAGCCTTTCTTCTTCTTTCTCCTGTATCAGCTACCCTTCTCCACTCACACCTTATCTGCTCTTACCTTGGTTACCTGAACTACTGATTGTTTTCCCTGCTAACTTCTCTGTCTTGTCTCTAGGCTTTCCTAGACAGACTCTAGATCCCTTCACTACTAGCTGTATGCCTTTTCTTCTTTTCCCGCTCCTCTCATTTTGCTTTCCCTGCTGTTCCCTTAACCTGCTGTCCTCAACGACATTTCTAACGCTGGCTCCGCCCAGCTTACCTATATTAAAGTTCTTCCCTTCCCATTAGTTGCACTGTCTCGTGGGAGTTTACATATACCCCTTGACCTGTGTGGCACCCTTTTTCTTCTCATTTCATTCTCCAGTAGAGGGTCGCCGCTGCTGTCTGCTCGCTAGTCCCTGGTACGTGCTACTGTGGTTAGTCTACACTTGATTGTAAATGTTTTTACTGCCTATCTTATTTGCGAGAGTTCGCAGGGTGGAGAATTGTACTTTAGTGTCCAAGTAATGGATGGTTGCTGTCCCTGGTGCATACCATAACCTGTATAGAGTTATTTGATACTAGCGACTAAGGATTAGTCTGTTTATGACTGCTTGTTCAGATTAAATTGATAGCCTGACCTAGCGACTAAGGCTGTTACTGTTTATCCCCTACTATAGCTGTAAAATATGAATGCTAGTTACACTGTCATAGCGACTAAGGTTTGCTGCAATTTCGCAATTGTTTACAGCTGCATGATTTAAACTGTATTCATGTCAACTGTTTGTATCTGCTTATCCGCTTTGTGGGGTTTTCATAGCGACTAAGTTTGCTGCAATTACGGAACTGCTTACAATTGCATGATTTAAACTGTATTTATTTCAAGTGTTTACAGCTGCTTATCTGCTTTGTGGGGTTTTCTTTCTGTATTTGCACTGTTGTGTCCTCACTGTTATCTCCCTACTCCTCCATGCATTCACAGCAGCCTACTACTTTGCTTTAACGAAGCGACTAGGGTTACACTACTACTAGTGTGTCGTTGAACACTTTTTGCACTCCATTTTGTGTTGCGACACAGCTCTACCTGAGCGACCCTTATTTTTAGCCTTCCTAGACCCTCTGTACATAGTTATCCCTACCCCAGCTCTCCGGACTACAGACTATTTCTCTGTAGTGGCAATTAAGTGTTTATCTACGTTAACACTGATTTACACCTTCTCCACAATCTACTTTTTGTGCAACAAGAACATATGCCTCGGATATCCTGAGGCCACAACGGTTTCTGCCTACAGGTTGCTTACTGCGCCACCCACGTGGCACAGGACTGGATCCTCGGTCCAAAATAGATGCTACCTGAGGCATGCAAGTTGCCTAGCCCTTCCTGTACAAGCATTAAGTCACTACTGAGGCCGTATTCATGCTACACTCCACCAACGTGGAACACGGCACTAGTTTTTAACACTGAGATAACATCTTTTTCTCTGCGTTGTCTCTTCCGCAACTACTGTGTAGACGGAGACTTTCTCTTTTCTTAGGTAATATTTTGACCTTCTTGTCCAAGCTCATACAAACACATTTAAAGCACCCCAGCACAGTATCTGTTTATATTCCTTCTGCACTGTTGTTTTATTCCACTGTGTTACCTGCTGTCTGAACCTCCTCTCACCCCAATCTGCTATGTTATAATGTAATTTTGTTAGCCTTATCTAAGTTGGATGTTTGAATCTGTCTGCTAAACCTGCTATTGTTTGCTTAACTAATGTACATGATAATCACCTAACCCTGTTCTTTCTCCTCTACCTTTCTTTCCCTTCTTTCCCAAAGTACCCAAAGTTGAATTTTGTGCCTTCTCCTGATAGAACCTCAGCCTACCTGGTGTCAGGACCCTACTCCACACGCCTGTGGCCACTACTTCCAGCGTATTGAACCCACTAACAAGGGAAACAAAGTATGTTATGGACTAGATTACCTTGTTAAAATAGACTACATCCACCACCACTTTCTGGGTAACTAATTCCACTGGGAATCTGTGCAGACAGCAGCCTAACCTCCTGTCCCTGTACCCTCCAAACAGCCTATACACCTCTTCCTCATTCCTGCTCCTCCTCACCAGAAGAGCTTCCCATCACCAGTTCTATACTATACTTAGCTGCTCCCTTTCTAACTCTCTCTTTTTCCCTTTTCTGCCCACTAGGGGGCGCCTTACCCCTATCTATCTCTCTCCCTCTCCCTAAGCTATTTGAGCTAACTTGAAAACCTCTTCTACCATACTTCTTAGTTGCTCTAACTCCAGCTTATCCTATACCCTTCAGTGCTTACCCCTCAGGAAGCCTTTCTTCTTCTTTCTCCTGTATCAGCTACCCTTCTCCACTCACACCTTATCTGCTCTTACCTTGGTTACCTGAACTACTGATTGTTTTCCCTGCTAACTTCTCTGTCTTGTCTCTAGGCTTTCCTAGACAGACTCTAGATCCCTTCACTACTAGCTGTATGCCTTTTCTTCTTTTCCCGCTCCTCTCATTTTGCTTTCCCTGCTGTTCCCTTAACCTGCTGTCCTCAACGACATTTCTAACGCTGGCTCCGCCCAGCTTACCTATATTAAAGTTCTTCCCTTCCCATTAGTTGCACTGTCTCGTGGGAGTTTACATATACCCCTTGACCTGTGTGGCGCCCTTTTTCTTCTCATTTCATTCTCCAGTAGAGGGTCGCCGCTGCTGTCTGCTCGCTAGTCCCTGGTACGTGCTACTGTGGTTAGTCTACACTTGATTGTAAATGTTTTTACTGCCTATCTTATTTGCGAGAGTTCGCAGGGTGGAGAATTGTACTTTAGTGTCCAAGTAATGGATGGTTGCTGTCCCTGGTGCATACCATAACCTGTATAGAGTTATTTGATACTAGCGACTAAGGATTAGTCTGTTTATGACTGCTTGTTCAGATTAAATTGATAGCCTGACCTAGCGACTAAGGCTGTTACTGTTTATCCCCTACTATAGCTGTAAAATATGAATGCTAGTTACACTTTCATAGCGACTAAGGTTTGCTGCAATTTCGCAATTGTTTACAGCTGCATGATTTAAACTGTATTCATGTCAACTGTTTGTATCTGCTTATCCGCTTTGTGGGGTTTTCATAGCGACTAAGTTTGCTGCAATTACGGAACTGCTTACAATTGCATGATTTAAACTGTATTTATTTCAAGTGTTTACAGCTGCTTATCTGCTTTGTGGGGTTTTCTTTCTGTATTTGCACTGTTGTGTCCTCACTGTTATCTCCCTACTCCTCCACGCATTCACAGCAGCCTACTACTTTGCTTTAACGAAGCGACTAGGGTTACACTACTACTAGTGTGTCGTTGAACACTTTTTACACTCCATTTTGTGTTGCGACACAGCTCTACCTGAGCGACCCTTATTTTTAGCCTTCCTAGACCCTCTGTACATAGTTATCCCTACCCCAGCTCTCCGGACTACAGACTATTTCTCTGTAGTGGCAATTAAGTGTTTATCTACGTTAACACTGATTTACACCTTCTCCACAATCTACTTTTTGTGCAACAAGAACATATGCCTCGGATATCCTGAGGCCACAACGGTTTCTGCCTACAGGTTGCTTACTGCGCCACCCACGTGGCACAGGACTGGATCCTCGGTCCAAAATAGACGCTACCTGAGGCATGCAAGTTGCCTAGCCCTTCCTGTACAAGCATTAAGTCACTACTGAGGCCGTATTCATGCTACACTCCACCAACGTGGAACACGGCACTAGTTTTTAACACTGAGATAACATCTTTTTCTCTGCGTTGTCTCTTCCGCAACTACTGTGTAGACGGAGACTTTCTCTTTTCTTAGGTAATATTTTGACCTTCTTGTCCAAGCTCATACAAACACATTTAAAGCACCCCAGCACAGTATCTGTTTATATTCCTTCTGCACTGTTGTTTTATTCCACTGTGTTACCTGCTGTCTGAACCTCCTCTCACCCCAATCTGCTATGTTATAATGTATTTTTTTGTTAGCCTTATCTAAGTTGGATGTTTGAATCTGTCTGCTAAACCTGCTATTGTTTGCTTAACTAATGTACATGATAATCACCTAACCCTGTTCTTTCTCCTCTACCTTTCTTTCCCTTCTTTCCCAAAGTACCCAAAGTTGAATTTTGTGCCTTCTCCTGATAGAACCTCAGCCTACCTGGTGTCAGGACCCTACTCCACACGCCTGTGGCCACTACTTCCAGCGTATTGAACCCACTAACAAGGGAAACAAAGTATGTTATGGACTAGATTACCTTGTTAAAATAGACTACATCCACCACCACTTTCTGGGTAACTAATTCCACTGGGAATCTGTGCAGACAGCAGCCTAACCTCCTGTCCCTGTACCCTCCAAACAGCCTATACACCTCTTCCTCATTCCTGCTCCTCCTCACCAGAAGAGCTTCCCATCACCAGTTCTATACTATACTTAGCTGCTCCCTTTCTGACTCTCTCTTTTTCCCTTTTCTGCCCACTAGGGGGCGCCTTACCCCTATCTATCTCTCTCCCTCTCCCTAAGCTATTTGAGCTAACTTGAAAACCTCTTCTACCATACTTCTTAGTTGCTCTAACTCCAGCTTATCCTATACCCTTCAGTGCTTACCCCTCAGGAAGCCTTTCTTCTTCTTTCTCCTGTATCAGCTACCCTTCTCCACTCACACCTTATCTGCTCTTACCTTGGTTACCTGAACTACTGATTGTTTTCCCTGCTAACTTCTCTGTCTTGTCTCTACCCGCTCCGTTCGCCCTGCGGGCTCACTCCGCTCCCCTACCCTACCCCCAAATCCCACCCACCCCCAGTGCATCTAGGGATATACCTACCTAGACACACCCCCCTCCAGTTCCTCCAATTACAGCCCAACTACAACTATCCAACCAACCCCTCTTCTCCCCTTACCTCTTCCTAAAACCACACCCTTTCACAGATACCACCTATTACTCTAACACTCCCACACCCACAACAACCACGATACATATCCACCTTACAATGTTTAAACATCCCACCCTAGCACTCACACATACCTTAATCGTGTTCCCTCTCACTATCACTCTATTGTTAGCACACCTAACCACCTCCTATGAACAGCCACTACTCTCTCACCTCAACACACCACACAAACAAACTGCCTCCTTAGTTCCTATCCACCACAACCACCACATCAGCATAACTTCAGTACCTAGCTATCTATTACCCAAATATCATAGAACTAATCACATCAAACTTGTTGACCCTAATCCCATAAAGATACCCCTCCCGCATAGCAAATATACAAAAAGTACCTACCTAACACTACTCCTCCTACTTAAGAATGGAGATATTCACCCAAACCCAGGCCCAACTGACACCTCCTTAAATCAATCCAGTAAACTAGACCCCATTGATAACCCTCTGCTTAGACAACCCAAAACTCACTCTCAGTAGCCCACCTTAACATCGTAGCATTAATAATAAAACAACTCAACTACATGCTCTCCTACAGCTGTACTCCTTTGATATTATTTGCCTAACAGAAACCTGGTTAAAACCCTCTACAAAAGACAGTGAAATCATTCCACCTGGCTATAACATCTTACGACTCGACAGACTATCAAAAAAGGCGGAGGTATTGCCATATTATTTAAAACTAACCTTCAAATAACCACATACCACCAAAAACCTCCCCAGGACTCAAACGCTGAAATTCTTATTACCAAACTAGAACTAAACCCAGTCAAATCAATCTATATTATCTGTATCTATCTACCCCAGGTAATAACATTTCCACCATCGAAAAGATCCTATGTTGGCTATCACTAAACTTACCCCAAGAGATAATCATCTTAGGCGATGTAAACATTGATTGGGAATCTTGTAACAACAAACAACCTACTAGCCATATCAACCTTTATGGATTCTCTCAAAACATCACCTCCCCCACTCGAATAAATAAATCTAACAAAAAAGAAAGTACGATAGACTGGATACTCACCAACTACCAACCCTATACCTATACAACAGGAACACTCCCTGATGACATAAGTGACCACTTACTAACCTACATCATAAGGCTTAAAACCAACCCTCCTACCCAAATAATAACCAAAACTATCAGATCCAAAAAAACATTCAACGTGGATTTATTCCAGAAAGAACTAGAAGCATGCAACTGGACACCCTTAAAACATCTTCAACTAGATGAAGCTGTTGATGTCTTTAATGCTAAGTTTCTAACTATCCTCAACTATCATGCCCCCTCACGCTCCATCAGAATCAAGACTAAACCTGCCCCCTGGCTATCAAAAGAAACCAAACAAAAAATTACTCTTAGGAATAAAGCCTGGAACAAATCTCAGCAACTAAAAACACCACAGACTTCCAAACCTTTAAGCAACTAAGAAACAAGACCAAAAAACTAATAATGAACGATAAAAAAAACTTTTACCTGAAACCACAACATTCTCCCCAAAAAAACACAAAAAAATTCTGGGCAACCATTAATCAATTACTACAGCCATGTAAATCTGTCACACCCAACCCACAAGGCTCTGACATAAATAACCCCAAACAAACAGCAAACTCCTTTAATTCATTCTTCACAGAAACTATACAAACCTTAGCAAGTCAACTTCCCATCAAAAATGCAATCATGTCAACGAGCGAAACAAACCCACCCCCTACCTTTCACTTCCAACCAGTCTCTACTACTTATATTCTCTCCCTTCTAAAAAAACTGAAACCATGTACTCCCTCTGCCGACCTATTACCCGCAGAATACTTGCAATTAGCAGCCAAAGCAATAGCCTTGCCTATCTCTATTCTGATCAACAGAACCATCACTGAAGGATATGTCCCTAAACTCTGGAAAATCTCCCACATTATCCCACTCCATAAGGGGGGAAATTCTACTGAAATATCGAACTACCGCCCCATAGCCCTTCTTTCACCCATGAAGATCATGGAAAGGTGTATACACAAGCAACTGCTTCACCACCTTCTCCAGAATAACCTACTCTCTAACACCCAGCACGGTTTCAGACCATCCCACAGTACAACCACTGCCCTCCTCTCCTTTACAGATACAATCAACAAAAATCGCAACAATAACACCCTCTCCTCAGCAATTTTCTTAGATCTATCCAAAGCCTTTGACATGGTCAACCACCAAATACTCATTCACATTCTTCATTCCACTTCACTTGATACCCAATCTCTTAACTGGTTTAAGTCCTACTTACAAAACAGACATCAAGCAGTACTCTGGAACTCCACTCTATCCTCCCAACTGCCTGTCAGCATTGGAGTCCCACAAGGGTCTATACTAGGCCCCTGCTATTTTCCTTATTTATCAATGACCTACACCATGTGGCTCCCAAGCCACATGCATACATCATGAGCGATTCAACACTTGTCTGCTCCGCCACAACTGTATCACACCTTCACTCCCTCACACAACACATACTTAACTCTGTAGAAGACTGGTTTTCCCAACACTGTCTACTACTCAACCCAAAAAAAACAAAGCTGCTCCTTTTTACACCATCTAGCAAATCTCCCCTCATTGATTTCACCATAACATCAGCAAATGGCACACCTATATCTCAAGAGTCAACTACCAAACTACTAGGCATTACCATAGACAACAACCTTAACTTCAATGCCCATATTAACAACACACTAAAAGCATTAACAAAAAATAGGCTCTCTCTACAGAATCAAACCTTTCCTAACTCCAGAATCTAGAACAACCATAGCCCTCACCCACCTTATCTCACCCCTTCTCTATGCCTCCCCAATTTTTACTAAATTATCCACAACAAACCTGTCAAAACTAGAAAACTCCTACCACAACATAGCCAGATTTGCCACAGGAAACCCTTACAGAACCAACCACTGTAATAATCTAAAACAACCAGGCTGGCATGAATACAAGCAGCAACTAAAACTAACCAGCTTACCATAGTCCATCAAATTCTTTATCAACCTGATAAAACCCCTATACTATCAAGCCTGATTCACCGTTACCACAACCTAAAGTCCCTTAGATCCGCACACAAACTTCTTATAGACACGGTCAAATCAAACAACAAGGCCGGAGACTCTCTTTTCTCTAACACTGTTGGAAAACATTGGAACCTGCTTCCGTCTGAACTCTCAACTATTCCCTCTAAATCTCTCTTTAAAAAGAAACTCAAGCTTTACCTCAAAACACAATGGCTGTGCCCCTGTACCAACCCTGACTAACATTATTTTTATGTTCATCTGACCTACTCACCCCAATATTTAATTCACTTTCTTTTCAGTTATTTCCATTTCCCTCTCTATGAAATGTCTAAGAGATACTTCCTGCTATCTTGTTCTACTATGACTTCTTTACTCCCCTACTTTTTATACCACTTAATTTATTATTATTTTTTATATTAGAATCTTAGTTCTTACAGTTTTTAAACTTAGCATCAGTATAATTTCTAAGTGGAGCTTATCTCCATTACTTCTTTCTTTTTTATACCACTTGTTTATTACTTTTATATTAGAATTTATTTCTTAACTGTTTTTATACTTAGCATCAGTAAAGTTTATAAGTGGAGCTTATCTCCCCGGGCCTCTACTGAAAATGGACATGTATCCAGCTAGACCAGCCCGGTCAACAAATGTAAAATAAAATAAAATAAATAAAAATAAAATAAAATAAACTAATGTACCTATATGTTTAAAAAAAAATAATTGCTTAAAAAAGTATAAAGTAAAGATATATAGTATGACTAAAATTTGCAAGGCAAAAATGTGAGCTATTCAAACAAGCAGCTTCACACATTCACCACCAAGATTCTAAACTACAAAACTGCAGCAGTCTTTCTAGAGACATCCAGAATGAGACCTGTGAAGGCTGAAAATCTAAAGCAAGCCAGATTTTATGGTTCTAAGGCAGTCTTGAGTGCACATAGAAATGATAATTTCCTGGTGTTTTATTCTGAGATAAAGCAGATGGATTTCACAGAAACACATTCATACACACACTGGAAGTAATGAATGCAAACTGAATTAGTGAGTATACGGTACTCTGACTCACTGGAGTAATGCTCTTTTTTTATCTTTACATGCATTCTTATTTAGCAAGATGCAGACAGTTGGCTTAAAGTTTCCCTGCTTGAAATTGTTTCATTACAGCATATTAGAAATACTTAGTGTGTGTGAATATACAAAGAGATTAATACAGTTGAGCCAGCACAAGTAATCTCAAAAATCCACACCGAGACAGACAGCCTTCTGGCCTTGTAATCTGATCTGATCCATGCCGTAATGCTTCATTGCTAGAGCATGCTCATGCTACAAGCTTTGCCTCGCATTCCACGGTATACTCAGTGCCATAAAATGACCCCTTCAGATTTGTGACTTAAGTGAAAATGCAAAACTTTATTTATAATATAAACCTGCATTGATCTGTCCAGCAGTATGGAAAATCACAGTGCAAGAGTTGGACACTGGATTGCTAATTGTATGCAAAAAATATTGCTAAAATCCGATCGCACTCATTGCAGTCGATAATCTGAAGGAGGTTTCCAAAAAAAAAAAAAGCACACTGATGTGCTGCTGGTCAGTCTGTCTGAGCATTGCTGTCCTTGCTTACGGGTAGGCCAGACTCTAAATTGAGGCTTTGGGACTGGTTGTATGAAAATCGGGATGCAAGGCAGTGTGTCAATTTGCAATTTAATGTAAGGCACTCCAGCCAGTTCAGCACACTTGCAAAGTCTGATTGCTTGTTTTTTGGTTGCATAAGAACACTCCACAGACTGTGTCATGTAGATACCTTTCAGTCTTATTACATCTGTATGCAACAATAATAATGTCCCAGATACAGTATGCACTTCCCAAGGCAGCTGTAGCATAGCATAGCATAGTTTGTGGGCTGTAGAGGAGAGGGGATAGGACAGTCCAGTCCACAGGATCTGCAGACAGGTCCACTCCCTAATACAGAACTCTTCCCCCAAATGCAGAATGAAGGAGTTTCTTGAGTGCAGCAAGGGTATATCCACTTAGGCCAATCCTGTGGGTCTTCCAAAAGCAGAATAAAACAATAAAAATGATATATACCCTTTCTATCTGTTTCATTTACCTTTATTAGATCTAGTCTCCCCTAAGATCAGTCACCCTGTCCATGAAATAATATTTTATGCAGTTGATTTTAAATGTTCTGCCCTCAGGTTATTTCCAGTTTTAGCACTCCTCTGTTCTTCCTTTTTATGTCTGATGTTGCAGTATGTCTGTATTTCACTCTTTCCATCTTAGCCAAGTAAGCAGATCCCAGACGGTCTCTACTGTTACAGCTGTCTGATGCATCATCCAGACCGGAATCCAGAATACTAAATAACATCTCACTAACACATTATGAAAGAGCTGAATATCATCTGAATTATAGTCAGCAGCGCTGCCAGCGAGCGGCACTCCTGTGCAGCAATAGCAACTTAATCAGCCCATCTTACTGAAAGTATACATGCAGGGGAAATAAAAACATAACGCTTTGAACAATACAGACAAGCAAAAAAAATCTAAATTCAATAATACTTAATGATAAAGAAGTTTATAAGGATGAGTATTTCCCTGAGCTAGCAAGAAAAACATGTATATAAGAAGAGCCATAGTTTCATTACACTGCTCAAGTACAATGTATATGCGAAGCATTTAAAGGATTTAAGTAGATAAGTGCACTGTTGGCAGCTTCTGTACAGACTGTGTAGTGATCCATTGCTGGGAGGTCATTTTGATAGAAATGAACATTCTTGCCTAGTCCCTGACTAGGTAGTCACTGACCTGCACAAACGATCTACTTGCACATTTCTGGAAAGGATCGCACTTCCAAAGATTTCCATTTTGAAGCTATATACTCATTACAGCAGTTTCCATAGCTTAACCTGCAAACCTGTTGATCCCTATCGAGCTAGGAAGTAATAAATAGGTGTCCATGTAGTTGGAAAAAATAGATGCGCAGCATGTTGAAAAACCCAAACCATGAAAGGCATGAGTAGTTATGGCTTCGCAGAAGCATACCAATACAGTACAAGTCCAAATCTACACATGAGATAGGTCACAAAAACTTGAGAAGGCTAAGCTTCAAGGTCCAGTTTCCCAGATAAAAGACAAGAACAGTTTTGTTTCCTAGGTATAAGGTGCAGCTTCTAGTTTACTAAATATATGTATGATAGCAGTAACTGCATGCTTTATATAATTATACATTAATAAGAAGTTAAGTGATGAAGTACTCAGGTTAGTAGAGAAATAGTAGTAACAGGAAAAGGGGCAGCATAATCCTGCTAGTTAAAAAAGAATGGGACAGGGCATAACAGAGGGTATTACAGATTTTAACACTTGCCTAAAGTCCAATTTTCCTTAATGAGTTGATAAAGTTGGTATATATTGGTACTAATCAGCATTGTTTTGGCCTTTCACACTATTCTCATTCTGGTAATCATAATTCATCTTGGGACGGCAGTTATAATATACCAGTATTTTCTTTTTCTGCTCATTCTAGAGATTTCATACACACACACACACACACACTCTATATATATATATATATATATATATATATATATATATATATATATATATATATATATATATATATATATATACACACATACTCACACACATATATATCTATCTATATATGTACATATAAATGCACACACATATGTGTGTGTGTGGGCATATATATATATATATATGTGTGTGTGTGTGTGTGTGTGTATATATATATATATATATATATATATATATATATATATATATATATATACACATAGACACACACATGCATATATATGTGTGTGTGTGTATACATACATACATGTATATAAGCATTTCTTGATTCCTCCTACAACATGCATAAGTTATTTGTCATTGAAGCATGTCACCTCTCTTCCTTCTAGCTTGCATGTCTTTCTTTGTCATGTTGTATGCTTGTTCCCTTATTCTTAATAACTGATCCACTTCTTGGAGATGTAGCTCAAATTAATTACATCAGAAAACTGAAAAGAAAAATTGTAATGCAACATACAAACAATATCATTTGGAACCTGTAGCAAATATGCTGAGGAAAAACAATGTGCCAACTTTACAATAAAAGAAGTTTTTAAAAGATTGGTATAGAAAAGAGAGGTATAGCTCATATTACAACAAATAATGATAACTGCTGTTTCTTATGAAATAAAAAAAAAAAAACTTAAATACCATGGGACCAGACAACATATTTGATGTGTTCTTGTACGGAATGATGGAAGATCTAAGTAAACCCCTACCACTCATGCAGTGAAATGTTACCATATGTGGGCGTGCTTTTGGCCTTCATTGAGGGATGTAGGGCTATCAATCAATTCACAAAGGGGATGGGTGGGGTGCCACATCAGACTCATTTTTAGAACCAGTAGGCTGACTAATAGTCTACGAGAAATCATTGAAAAGGGCATAATGAAATTTACCCAAAATAGTAAAGGGGGCCTACTTCTGTTATAAATTGTTCAATATGGATTTTCTTGGGGAGATAGCTTGTCTTATGACTCGTGCCTTTTTTAACAATTAGCAGTGGCACTTAACAAAGATCTTTCAGCTTAAACTGCTTATCCCGACCTTGTTAAGACATTCAGTACTATTCTGCATTAGAGAATAAGCTGACAAATTTATAAGCATTGAATAACGATTCATGTGTAATTCAGTGGGTGAATGAATGATTAAGTAACAAGAGACAGCAAGTTAAGGAGGAGTTGCCTCAGTATCTCATTGGGGTTAATATCCCACAAGAATATTTTCTCAGCAGTAAAACTGGGAAATAGGTTAGGGATAACAAAATATGCTGCACTACAAATTGGGCAACATCACTACTTCGTTAAAAGTTGCAGTATTTCTCATCAAAGTCTATAAAAGTATAACAGGCACACCTGTACCAACTCACAGCTTGGATGTCAGTTAAAATGGCTTCATGAATCAAGGGTTGGGAGGGTGGCTTAATGGTTAAGGTGTTTGCCTTACAAACACAAGGTGCAGGGTTTGAGTCTCACAAGGGATAATTGGCTAAGCTTAAAATGGCTCGCAAGGGCAGTTAGCTTAGTACTAATCTATGAACCTATGAACCTATGAGAATTATGGTTATTAAATAAATTCTCAGATTATAAAACGTGATATCATTATAAAACATCCAGGGATAATGGTTTAGATTATTTTAGTTTTGACCATTGTATATTTACCAAAGTAAGAAAAGCACATTGTACAGCTCATCTAATGCTAAAAGCGATATCTATTTACTCTAAGATAATTATCGTATCATACTATGCCTTACTGATGTGATCCATCACTGAATACATCAGTATTGTGTTGCGTACCCTTTGAACAAACCACCTGAAACAACTTGAAAATATACAGTGATGCTTTGATAGAAAAAAAATCAGGGCTGGAAAAAGGTGGACTGCACTGAAATGCTTCTGCAATAGTTATTATATGCTGTTGTTATAAGTTAGAAGTGACTTCTGTCTGGTCCATGGGGGATGTCTGTCCTAGATCTAATTCAAAGTCTATAGTTGGAAGACTTGGATAGTTTTATATTACCATAAGCAAGCTAAATATGCACAGCTTGGAACATTCTTCATCATGCTTAATTTCCTAAAATCCTTCATTTGCTTTGTGCATGGAAAATAACTTGTCTTTGCCTTTGTTGAAACCGGTTAGTTGGCTAGGCATAAAATGACCCACAAGGCAGTTGGCCTAGTACTAATCTATGAATCATTAATTCACTTGTATAACATAAATAATGTTGATCCTTTGTAGCTTTATTATTTTTTTTGCAGATCTGTATGTATACATTTTTCTTGGCTTCACAACTACAGACACACTGTTCAACCATTCAGGACATTCTTACATTTTTTTTAAACCCATGTATTCTATTCTATAGAATTCTTTCTTGACCGGACTCCTCAGAACTACTGCACTTTCCTCGGCATTACTTGTAATACTGCAGGATCTCTTTGAATATGATGAACTCATGTCAAGCAGCCCAAACAACTAACCAGTATTTTAAGCTCCTACCCATTAATCAAAACATGATTCTGAACGATTACAGTATTAATTCTTTTCATCATATGACGCTACTGGCAAGTCAGGTTATGCAGCCTAACTGTCGATTGCATTCTTACTTTCTGATCCAATTAATTAATGTGATGAGCTGAATTTTTACCAGTTTTACATGAGCATGGTTTCAGTTTATTCTCGTTCAGATTTAGTGCCTTCTCTTACTTCTATAAACACTACGTAAACAGTTCTGTGCTCTGCTGCTTTATAAATAATCAATGCTTAACGTTCTTGACCTTCCCATAACTGCTGAATCGTGTATTTCTCTCTCTCTTTTTTTGCACATCAAGTCACTTCCTGGTGTGCCTGTCATAATATAATGTTACTGTCTGCTGATTCCTTTCCAGCATTTCTTTGACTTTTCCTTGATATTCTGCCATCTTCAAAGATGCTCCAATCGGTAATCTTTTCTAGTCCTTTTACCATTAACCATTTTGTAAGATAGGGTTCGAGTCTCTGCAAAGACTTATTCCTGTACTGCAAAATTATGAGGTGACAATCTGCATAACTACTGTCACTTAATGGTTCTCTGTATCCATCCATTCAGTGGTAAGCAACATGAACTTGGATTTGCACGCTTAAGCTTTTGAATTAGTCTCATATATAATGGACCATTGTCAGATATGACATCAAGTATGCCTTATCTTCAAAATATAGACTTCAGGGATTATTACACTACGACTTGCAGTATGTGTCAGCTTGAATGACTTCAGTGTTTGGAACAATAATATATATGGCTTCTGTGAACTGAAGCAAATCTATGCTCATTCTACTCGGTGGTCTGGCCTGTACTGTATAGGGCAACATTTCTTCTCTTGGATTGTTATGATACAAATTACAGTTTTCCACCACTTCTTATATCTCCTAGTGTTTGTGGCTGATGCCTTGAATGTCACTTCCTTAAATTTCCATTTTCCAAGATGACTCGGGTATTTTCTTGAGAGTATGATCTGACAACTGGTTTGTGCTACAGTCTTGTCAGCATTAAATATTAAGCTCTCAATGCAGTTTATTTCTACCTTGAAAGGACAGTAAGACTGGACTTACTAAATGACTTTTTTTCTAACCTGTCTCTAATTGTGTAATCTTTAAATAATTATATTTATAAGGTAGAGTCTGTAAATCCCTGAAAGCAAAACCACACTGTGTATGGATAAATACAATGTTACCCATAAGCATTTCAAGACTTGTTGCTTAAATGTAGTTCTGTGAAGCATTCGGCTTTGCTCATATGTTGCCAGTTCCTGTATTTTCTGACTTTCTGTATTGTGGCTTATTGTTTCTAATTTATCAACTAATCCTATTATGATCTTACTGTTACTAGTTTTCTTAAAGTGACAAGCATTAGGATTATATCTAAAATATATGCCCCCTGAACAATGTGCCATTATCGCGATCTGTGTTGTTTTTTAAATTGATATTTTTAATTTTAGCATGACTGATATTAAAGTTACTTAACAGAATATAAAACATTACCCCTTGATTTTTATTAGCTCAAGTGCTACCTGGTTAACCATTCACAGACAGTTATTTTGTTTTATGGTTGGCATCTGATACTGCTGAGTGGGGGTGCTCCACTTCCAAACCTGCAGTAGGTCATTAATAGTTTTGGTTTGCTAGATGGTCAACATTGTTTATAGATTTGTATGATCATTTAAACCTTTTTAGAAGCAGATGCCAAGATTCACATTAAGGGACCATAACGCAGTACAACATGAAATAATTTGAAATATGAAACTGGTATTGACTGAAAGCACAGTTCACCAAAAGCTATACATTTTTTGTCTCTGATTGTCATTCATTTTGATAATGTCCACTATTTACTATAGCAGATACTTAAACTTCATGAAAATAGGCACAAAGTTAGGTTTCCATTGAATTTTGGGTAAAAATCAGAAGATGGCTATTAGAGCACAGCTACAAAGTTCTGACTCCTACACTTGGCGAAAATAAGGTTCTGAAAACAATGATCCAAAAAAACCTTATGGTAATGAGGGAGCTCCACATTTTACAGAAAGTTACAAAGTAGCATAGGACAGTTTTACTCATTGAGTATGCCACGATTCTTAACAATGTAATTTTCTAATGATGTCAAGCTAGGAGCATTGCCAATAGGAAAACTGTGAATATGGCCATACCTCTCTCTTTTTCAATATTTTAAATAAAACAAAACAAAATAAAATCAGAAGTTGTAAAGTGTAGTTGCTGCATTGAAGCCCTACATCAATATTGGAAGGATTTTTCCATACATGGAAAAGGGCAATGTGCTGACATTTTAGCTTGTATTACTATACCATATTTGTTTGTTAATATAGCTACATATTATGTTTGCAAATCTTAAGTTAAACCAGTAAGTGGTGCTATACACAAGATGTGGCATGTTGTAAATATGCAAAAGGATTGCAAATTCTCATTTTTGTTTTAAAATTATTCTACAATACCTAGCCATCACTGCTTCAGTACTTATTGGCAACTCTCACTTGCTCCAAGAATTGGCAGGAATTTTTGTTAAGTTGTTCATTTTTTAAAAATATTCCGCTTCGGAATATTGTAAAAAGTTTCTCAGGACCCACGTGGGGGAGTAGAAATATTTATTGGAAACCCGTGAATTAGTATGGCAACTTAATTTAAGTGCCACTTCCCGGTTTGAATGAAAACACCTCTATTATACCCATTTTATACACAAAGGCCAGGAAATGATAGATATTCAAACAAATTTTTGCCCAATAATTAATATGTAGTATTTAACATTTTATCATTCTAAAATATCTTATGTAATTTTATACTATTTTAGAGAGTTGCATTGCAGTAAAAATTAATTTATTACAAGTTGGCATTCTACTTTTGCTCTCATTTTGGCTAGCAGCTGGTTTAGAAGTAGTTTTGTAGTTTTAACTGTTTTTATACAGTGTATATTTGTGGTGGTGATGAGAATAGAAGATTACTTCAATTGCTTAATGGTTTAACTTCTCATTTAATGGATTTGTGACACAGTTTTTAAAGCACTGTATGCTTAGGTTTGTTTTATTTCTGATGAAGTCCCCTGTTTGGGGATGAAAGTGGACAATAAATTATTACTTTTGAATCCTGTTTTGTGGAAATTCCTTCAAGGAGTTGTCACTTTTTGAAACAAAGCAAGAGGAATAGAAACACCTCCAAAAAAAAAAAAAACAAAGAAGAAATAGACATATTTTGGAGAAACAGCTATGAAGACTCTGTGGAACATAACAAAGATGCTGAATGGATAGAAGAAGTAAAAGAAACCATATGTATTTAAAATATACAAGATATTAAATAAGTGAAGTAACGGCCAGAGAAATTGAAACAAAATTAATAAAAGTTCCTAAATGAAAACCCCCAGGCCCAGATGCAGTACCTAACTTCTGGCTAAAAATATTAATATCTTTACACAAAGATTTACACCTGAGTAAGAGCTACTTATATGGACACTCAGAACAGGCACTAACCTGGTTAAGAAACAGAAAAAATGATACTCATCCTTAAGAACGAGCCTACAAGCTATCCTAAAAACTATAGACCAATAGCTTCCCCTTCAGACAATGTCTAAACTATATAATGGAACTGATGCCATCAGAATTTATAGTCATTTAGAAGAAACCTCAATTACGGCAATAGAATGAAAGGGTAACAAAAAAGTCAAGTGGACCAAAGTATCATTTGTTTTAAAAACAAATTGTAATGGAGAATTGTAAAAAGGGGAAGAATCTAAGTATGGTGTGGATAGATTACAAAAAAGCATTTGATAACATTTAACATACATGGATAAGAGTGCTTGCAGATGCATAAGATATTCACTATACTGATCAATTACATTACATTGACCATAAAACCGTGGCAAACCACTTTGCAGCTAAGCCATGATAAAGGACAGATTGTTATCCTAGGGATAAAAATCCAAAGGAGGATATTCCAGGGTGAGTCTTTGTCACTCCTGCTCTTTCGTCTTGCCCTTAACCCATCAAGCTGTCTACTTAACAGGTTCCGGGAAAACAATTCATCTTCTTGTTGTGTGTAATTTAAAACGGTATAGTTCATCAGATGAGGAACTAAAAGTACAACTGAAAGTGGTTAAAACTATCTCAGATGATATGAGTGTCATTTAGTATTAATAAATGTGAAAAGTGACATTTAAAGCATAAAAGCTGCAGCACCAAGAAAATATCAGTCTGGGAGGGAATGTGTCATAAAGGACCTTGAGCAGGATGGAGTGCAGAATATTTGGGAATTAATGACTGATAATAAACATGAACAAATGCAAACAAAACTCAGTAAAAATACTTTAGAAGAATAAAATTAATACTGCAAATAGACAGCTGGTAGCAGAACACAAACCAAGCCAAAACAAAATTAAAACAACCACAGGTCTGCAGAGACTTCAACTATAAGCTCCTGGATCAACCACATGTACTTCGAAACAAAATAAAGCACTCCAAAAATGTTTTATGATGAGTGCTTTCATTTTATTTGTGAAATATTCTTCAGATAAGTTCATCAACATTTAAAAGCTGCTTATATAACCTGGTCTTGTCACATGACCTCAATTCTCCTGACCTCACACAAGTTTAAAGTGACAACACCTTAGTTGCATGCAAAACAATATTCAATGAGAAAGCACACTTACAAGCATTTGTAAAAAAAACTGTGTGTGTGTCTGTGTGTGTAAAAGGATCTTAAATCTAATAATATCCCTTGTATAAATATTCCCCAGCATGACACAGATTTTATAACACATCCACAATGTTTATCTTTGCAGTACTTTCATTTTTAATGAACAGCTTATGGAAGTTTGTTCATTAATCCCGGCCACATATTAGCATTTAGAGTCAATCACCAGTAAAGTTCTTTTTTTTCTAATAATAGTGGCCAGGGCCCTCCCCATTTATTATTATCTTTCTCTAAAATGACAAATTTAAATTCATGTTCAGGATCAGATTTTAGATGTTTACCCAGAGCATTATTTTCATTTTTTTCTCTTTAAATCATACATACAGTGTTTTAATTTCCACTCAGTCTTTCCAATATTATATCCCAAGCATTCTTGGCATAAAGCAGTATAAATAACTCCCTGTGTCTAAAAGTGTAGCATACCATGAATATGAAATACATAATATTTTATTTTAAAATTCTAGTATGTATTTGCAAGAACAGCATCTCCCACACTTATTCATTCTGTTGGGCCTGTTACTATTCTGTCTAGTCCCAAATGTTTCAATAATATTCTTTAAATTGTGACCCTTTTTATATCAGTGGTGGTACAGTGGTAGCGTTGTTACCTCACAGCAAGAGGTTCTCATGTTCAATTCTCGGCTGGAGTGCCTTCTGTGTGTAGTCTGCATGTCCTCCCCTCAGTCGAGTGGCCTCCGAAAGACAAGCGTGAATGAGTGTGCTTTTGCTGAAGGTTGGGCGTTGGGCTGGCAACTCGGCACCATAAAAATCGACTGCCAATCATTAGTGGACTGGAGTTCTGCTGTGGCGACCCCTAACCGGGAAAAGCCAAAAAGACAAACAAAAAAATTGTGACCCTTTTTATAAACTGTGTGCAGTTTGCGACCATTTTTTTTCTAGGAATTTACTGTTCTCACCCAGAATCTGCAAATTCTTTTCAATGATGTTTTTAATGATATAAATGTCATTACTGAACATTGTTATAAAAAGAGTTCCGAAAGTTTTGACCCTCAGAATTGTTCAAAGCTGGAATATCACAGTAATATGTAGCAGCCATTATGTTTTATTCATCTATACTTGTGTCTACCTGTATTACTTTCCCCCCACTATCCAATACTGGGCCATATAATTTATTTTCTCTCTTGTTGATAACTTCATACATTAAATTGTCAATAAATCTATTGGGGTATTCCTTACCAAAAACATATTTTTATTTTTAATCTTTATGCATTCATCCAAAAACTCACCAAAAGAGGATGTCATGCGGGCATCCCTCACAAACTGTCCATTTACAATTGCCTATTTCTGCCTATAAGGGTCTGAACTGCTATAATGCAAATTTGCATTAGAATGTGTGGGTTTTCTGTATATTTTAGAAATCTAACACCCACTTGTAATTTCTTTTGTGAGCCAGATATCCAAGTATGTGATGTTGGTGTCATTACTCTCGTAGGTAAAGCTCGGGAAATTTGTACTCATGTTGATAAATTCATAAATCTCTGAAATTTTCTCTGTTGTGTCACCCCAAACAATAAAAATATCGTTCAAAAATGGGTCTAGAACTTGCATGACTTAAAATATACAGAAGGAAAAAGGAATTTGTTTCTCCCATTGAATCATGCATATACTTGCAAACAATCCACCACATGCAGACCCTATTGCCACCCCATGCGTTGTAGGTAGTATTCACTACTGACTATCAAAACATTATTTTTCAGTACAATTTTTAAATAGGTCTCATAAATATTAATTGTTCTGGGGATTCCTTTGTCAAAAAGAAATTTCACAAACTATTCTAATCTTATATTGTGTGGGATAGAAGTATACAAATGTGTGGTTTCTGTTAAATATCATGATCATTTTGCCTAGAAAATCCCAGGAATCCTTGCAAATATGCCTCTCATTTGCCACCAATGCTTTTAATTTAATGTCTAAAAACTTAGAACAGGGGTGTGTGATTGAGCCTCTAGTATCCACTATGGGTATCATGGGGGGGTTGTATACTCTTATGTATTTTGTGAACCCCAAAAATTACTGGGACCACTGGGGTAGTTACAGAAAAAAAATTAAATTCATTAATCTGGATTTGTTGTTGTAAAAAATGTCATTAAATCATTGTTTCTGATTTTCCTGTAAGTTGTATTTAGCTCATTGAGGGAAACTTGTGAGCAATATTTATTGTTTAATATTTCAAGCATTCTTGTATTATAATCAGATTTTTTCATAATAACGCCCCCCCCCCAAGTTAGGTGTCATTATTCTTAAGTCATTTATTTTAAGTTTGTTCAATAATTCCTTCTTTCTCCGACTTAAACTGTCCAGAACACTTCATTTCTTGCTCAGTGCATCATGCAAGTCAAGTTCACATATGTTTTTAAATAACAACAATGAGGGGTGGGTAAGTGGATTATACGTACTAGATACTCTTAAGCCATTTAATGCACAAGACACAACATGACACTCAAATTTAACTTTCTAACAAACTGCTTAAGGTCCATAAGGACATAAGCTAAATTAGCTTGCTTACTGGGCACAAATGTCATACCCCTTGCAAACAGATCACCACAATCATTATTTACTACATATGAAGAAAAATTATAATTGTTAAAGCCCCCCTTGGAGTTTGTAATTATTGTGATTTTTCAGGCTCGGTATAGTTAACAGTATCTTGTGTTAGTTCCAGTTTGGGTTATTGTATCCTCGATTCGTCCACTAGGGGTACCCTCAGCCATATTTAGATATGCTCCCAATACATGCAACTCTATATGAATTACAGGAGGAGTCAGTTCATTGCAGGTGCTGCAAAGAGCACTTTGGTTAACATCAAAGACTGAAACAATTCCATGAGCCTTAATCACAGTTTGACTAAGGAATGAGGTCCATTCCTGTCATGATACTAGAAGCCCAAAAGACTTAGAGAAATTAAACTGGTTGGAAAACTTTTTATGCTTTACACAAGCCCACTTTATAAGTGCTCAGCAAAAAGAAATAACTATAAGGGTTTTCAATGCAGTTCTAATAAAATAGTATTTTTGCTAACAGGTGATGGTACTTCAGAGCTTTGTCAGATCATGTTGTTAAAACGAATGTACCTCACACAGTGAATGATGAGCAATCCTGCTTTTCAAGTAAATTAACCATATGGCCAGTGTATGACTTTTATTAGAAACAAATCACCTGATGCATTGCTTTCACATACAGCAGCGTTTTACATTTGGTTTCTAATTGTCCCAAATTTAATTTGAGATAGCACACAGAAATTTAACATCTCCCACATGAAGTAATCGGACTTGAACTGGGAAGGCAACTGACAGTAAAAATGAGGGAGAAAAGCAACAGATATATGTGACAGGAAATAAATTATGGGATAAAGAGTAACACTGAAATGCAAGCTATGAAACACACAGTAACATTACAAAAATAACAGTATCATCTCATCAAAGAGAATCAGGCTGGATGTAAGACAAAGTAAACAGAAGGTTCCATTGGACCTCTTTTAACAAGATCTTGGGAATTTTAAAGAAGTAATATGGTTAAAGAAAAACAAAATGAATCCTATTAAAGAACAGAGAGACAAAGGGAGAAGTGGTAGGAGAGCAAGACAGGCAAGTGAACCATCAGATGCATCATTTGAAATGCAATTCCCTATTGAATAGAAGTAGAATGGAATAAAGTTCAGACTGTGACCCACATTTCAGTCACACCCTGGGTTCTGGAGGTTCTGATGAGTAGTGAAAGAGGAATCATTTTTTATTTATTTATTGGGTCTGGCACCCCTTCTGACCATGAAGCCTCTGCCCCAGCATATACAATTACCCAGTCATTCCCCCATGGTTAGGACTCAGCATCACGGATGAAAAAAGAACAAACTGCAGAGCTGAGGTTGAGCTACTGGAAGTAGTGCAGTCCTACTGAAAGGCACTGATATGTTTTACTTAGCCCTAATACCCTACTTATGTGCTGGTATCAGCTCTGTCAGGCTGGGTTGGCAATGAGTGTCAGCTAGAGCCTGTTCCCTGCCTCAGGACTATAGGGGCAGCTACAGTTGCCATGTCCTGCTGCCCACTCAATCTGGCATCAAATGTCTTGAGCTCCAGCCATTTCCAGAACTCTAGGAGAGACATCCAACTTTGTCCCAGGGTGGGCACACCCATCCTCCCTGCCATTTCTTTTTAGCCACCTCATTTGCTAGCCAGCTCAGGGCATCTGGGTCATGGTTAGAGTTTTACCCCTCTATGTCAGTGTGTGCATGTGTGTGTGTATGTGTGTGTATATATATATATATATATATATATATATATATATATATACACACACACATACATATATAGATATATATCCACACACACACACACACACACACACACACACACACACACACACACATATATATATATATATATATATATATATATATATATATATATATATATGTAGCTATAATTATGGTTACTGGGGCTGTATGTTTTTGAAAGGGACTGACCCTGCTATCACTTACACAGGTTAAATAGCCATTAATCTGGCTTTACAGAACTAGTGTGCATTTGTGCAAAACAAGTTGAAATAAATTAATGCATCAATTTTTAATCGCAATTAGACATTTTAGGTATGTACAATTATAAAAGATTTGTAACTGATGATAATGGAGATATTCTGTGGATAAAAATAAATGACTCTTGTCCCCTTCAATAAACACATCACACTGAATGACGTATGACAACCTTTATTAAACTTCCATAACATAACTTTGATAGCCAATATTTATTAATTACAACTGAACATAGTATAGCTGAATTTAATCACAGCACAAACATCCATGTAATGTTAATCAGGACAGCGTGACCTCACTCATCCTGACCCAGTAAACAGGGTCTGTATCTCCACTTATTCACTTTACTTATGAAGCAGCATCCTCACTTCAAATACCATTTATTGAATTACACCACCAACCAAATAAGCAACATCCTTACCTCCGCTCACTTATATTTACCACTTATTGAATTAAACATCCAAACCAGTAAACAGTGTCCTTACCTCCGCTTATTTATTTATCAAGCAGCCTCCAATTGCTCACTTTCCTTTCCCAATTCATTGAAATGGACATCCAACACCAGGGGGAAATGAAGAGGGCAATCCTGTCCCTCTTCTCTGCCCACCAGCCTGACCAGACTGTTTCCCCTCTCTACTACTGGAATTTCAACAACCTAACCACCCATAAAAAAGGGGGTGGGGTGGTTCAGTCAAACATCATTTTATGTACCCATCCTCTCTAAACCCAACTGGGTCCCTATCAACCCCAAAAGCTCTGTCATGTAAGCACCGAAAGCTGCCACTTGACTAAAAGTTAAATAAACCAATGATCCCTTTCAATACTAAAATAATAACTATATCTTTGTATAATTTCTGTATATTAACTAACTTCTCACTCATTCCAACTACCAATGTTAACATTGTAATGAGCCCGGGGACATTATCTGCCCTAGCCAATACCAAAACATTAAATCCAATGCCACGTGAAACCATACAAGGGCAATTGCCTACCATCATCCTAACAGCAGCCCTATTTAATAATGTCCAAAAGCAATCCTGCCATCACTCCAACTATCCAGTATAAAGATAGAACATAATGACCATCCTAGCCTTTGCTGACCCTCAAAACAATGTCGAATGACTAAATACAGCAATAACATAAATGTGACAGAAACGGTAACCCCCTGAACTCCATTTCCCAACACCAATCCCTGCAACAAAACCTATCTTAACAATAATCAAAGTCCATCAATCTTCCCTCTCAACCTACCCAAACCCTTTAAACCAATGGCCACTACCTAGTTGCATGGATGACAAGGATAAATGAATTAATTTGAAGTACTCATAGTTACATCCTCTTGACCAACTGAACTGCCTTACC
This sequence comes from Protopterus annectens, assembly GCF_019279795.1. NCBI lineage: Eukaryota > Metazoa > Chordata > Ceratodontiformes > Protopteridae > Protopterus > Protopterus annectens. Next base: position 1,963,200,446 of record NC_056737.1, read on the forward strand.
TTGCTCCCAAGCCTGGCAAATAACTAACTAAGTCTTTCTCATCAAAATTCTTCCCCACAACTGCTGTAACCCACACCTAAGTAAGTTAGCCTCACTCAAACTCCTGCATCAAGCCTTTAACCTTAATGCAACTTGATGTGTGTCACAACAGAATAGCAAAATTGCCACCAAGGCTAAATTCTCATCCCATCACTGTAACACACTGAAACAATTAGGCTGGCTGGAACTCCCCCACCATCTCTCATTCACCCAACTAACTATCGTGCACAAAATAATCTAAAGACCCACAGACTGTCCTGCTCTCTCAACTCTACTTGTCAGATACCAACCAGCAGGCAACTAAGATCCAAACATCATCTACTTTTGAAAGTAGAAAAGCCCACCTTACCTGCTGGTCAACTCCTCTACTCCTTCACAGTCACCAAACTATGAAACTCACTTCCACCTTCTATAAGAAACACAAGCAGCACCACCAACTTCAAACAAATAGTGAAAAAGCATCTCAACTCTTCCTGGATATGTACCTGCTCAATAACCTAACCTCTTCCTTCTCCTTATATGATAACTAAACTTCTTTGTTTTTGCTACTAGTGACTGATAATACTTTCTTCATATTTTCATTACTTGTTGATACTGGTACAATAATACTGATTGTAATATATCTATGCTTATACCTCTGTTTGAATTCATCTGGCAACCAACTAAATTCCTGCTTTTATGTATATATTCTGTATATATTTTACTGTAATCACTATGTGTAACACTGTTTCTACTTCTGTACCAATTAATGTTTATTTTTTTTCTCTATCTATATTCTTGTTGGAGCTTTTCTCCCCGGGCCTCCACTGAAAATGGGCTCTTTTAGGCCCAGTGGGCTTTCCCGGTAAACAAATGCAATAAAATAAATATTTTATAGACCCCCATGGACATGGACATCAGTTGGGTACAACAACCCTGTGTTTCCAAATGTTAGTGAAACAGTCCTCTTATGCTGTGCTGATGAGGCCATAAGAAGGCTGAAACATGCATGTCCACAGCTAGTGGGGTTTGGCTTTATCGACCCGAATTTGTCCATAACAGACTTAAAAAGGAAAAAAAGTCATGAGCATTCAGAACTGTGGATAGTCCCAGTTCCACTTTTACTGGTTGATTTGTAAGGATCTTGTAGGCTGATGAAATGAAACATTCTACCAGTTGAGTGTGTATGAACAGGACAATGAACTTTCAAACATATATTGCATTCATTTTTTTAAATGGTTGCAGTAGTTGAATACAAGACCTTTTGGTTTATTCTATTTGCTTTGCTTTGCAGATTGTCATTTGTTTATTCCTTTTTTTCCCATTGGTGCATATCACCTTGAGCTATGCTTGTATATGTCATCATATCTAAAACTGCTCACTGTATTTTTTGTGTACCAGGACTATATTATTATTTTGCAGATTTTGGTGTTACATTGTGTCTGTTTTAATTATAAAAAAAAAAAAACTTTTGAATAAAGCATGTTAAGCTGAAAACAACAAAAAGCTACATATTTAAACAGAAGGCTGGATCCTGACTGCAATGCCAACAAATTTGCTACAGGATTGTCAGTAGAGCTGCAAGCAGCAGGTCATCAGTTTGCCTTCCTTGTCTAGGTTGATCAGGAGATTTGCTTTGTGGAAAATTATCTTCTGTTATATATTAGGAGCTACCAAAAGCCACAAAGGGAAAATGTGGCCAGCTGTCTGAGGTAGAGACCATGGTAGGACAACAGTCAGCAGTAGTGCAGGTCAGTGCCATGCTAGACATGCTCCCATATATGGTGTCAACAATGCATGCTACATTAAAGTCTGCAGGCAGCAGGAGCTTGGCATATAAAAAATAAGAAACACACTCTGCTATGCATATGACAGCAAAAGCCATTCCTCAGTTAGTTATTCACTGAATGATCAGTGGCATAAAGAACTTTACTGTCCTGGGGAACCCACTCCACTTCAGTTATGCAGAGACAAGAAATGACCGATATGGAGAAATTAGGAGCCAAAAGGTATATGAGGTGGTCAAGCAGGAAGGCAGGCTTAAAATTAGATTTGAATAAAAAATATGCAAGGATAAGGGGGGAGGGGCTGTAGATGCCATTATCGTTATGTTTACACTTTCATACAGTAGAGGACCTTGGCAAGGACCAAACAAGCCATTATTGGAGGATTGAGGCTTTCAAATTAAATAATTGATGAACTTAAAGACTTTTTGAAATACAGCCAATGAGATTCATAAAATGAGCCTGCATTTTCAAAAATTACATACCTATTTTTGCTTTTGTGTGCAAGTGTGTTTGTATGTATATGCTCATGTGTGTGCTCATGCACCATCGCTCTTGTATCTCTGGAAAAAGTAAATAACTTATGTTGAGTTTTAAGCCACTAGAGTAGAGTAATATATTTAAATATAAATACATGATAAAGGATAGAAAGTTCCTTTGCAGCATGGCAAATATAATGCAATTCACATTCAACTTGATCTGTATAATGATCAGTGCACGCTTCTCAGCATCTTTGCATTCAGTGTGTATCAGCACTGGCCTTAATATGAGGAATATAAGGGCAGAAGTCATATTCCAGTTTTAAAGACTAACACACCTGCAGACTATTGTCATCATCTATTAAGTATTATACAGTGACTGGCCATTAGTATTCCAAAACGTGCATACTGATTGGCCAGCTCAACCAGCGTGCCTGTTGTAAATCCAACAATATACCAACGGAAAAGGTCCGGTTGCCCAAACTTTTTTTCCGTTGGTATATTGTCCAAGTTTTAATTTTTTCTATTAAAAAAAAAAAATAAAGCTGTAGTCCCGGCTCTGCTCATACGAGAAAAACAGCCTGAAAAAAATAGAAGGAAAATCAGGTGCGTTATATAAAATTAAATACATGTACCTGATTTCCCTTGTATTTTCTTCAAGCTGTCTTTCTTGGATGTGCAGAGTCAGGACTGCAGCTCTCCTACCCCTAAATTGCCCCAAACTATTTTTTTTTATTAAAAAAAAAAAAAGAAAGAAAAACGGAGCAACAGAGATCTTCTTTTCTCCGTTGCTTACTTTCTGAAGCACTGATGTACTGGGTATACGTGGGGATGCAAGTCTCATATGCATGCGCAGTATACAACAAAAAGCAAAAGGATCTCTAAGAGCTGCAGAAGGACAGCACGGAACCATTATACAAGGACATTATTTAAGAAAAGTAAGTATTTTTTTTCTTAAATAATGTCATTGTATAATAACAATAACCCATGTCTGGGTGTGGTATTGCTGGATCATCTACCCACGGTTGTCTTTGTTTGGTCACTCGAGCTTCCCTGCACTGTAGCCTGTTGTTCAGGAAACATGGGAGCTCTGGCTGAGAATATCACAGTGACACTACATAACTACATACATACACAGAGAACACACGTGCTCGTCTGTGTGTGTGTGGGGGGGGGGGTGCAAGTGCACATGGAGATGGCATACTTTATTCCCAACCCTACAATGTTAGTATTTCACCACTCACTAATTTGGCTACAAAATTATTGTTATTTATTTAATAGTTCTCTCACTCTGGCAGTTTAAATGTCACAGTATTCATAAATTATATACTTGTTTTTGCTGTGAAATATTTAAACACCTTTCATGAGTAAATAAAATTAACATAAGGCAAAGAAGCAAGTGAACGCTGTAAAGAATTAAATGGAATTTCTTTTAAGTTGACCAACAGCACGTTTGATATTTTGAAGTAATTCAGCATTAAGGCCTCATGAAAAAGATGGCCTTTCTATATCCATAATGGTTTAAAGGTGAGTAAGGAGTGAGGTCTTCAATTTACATGCATTTTGTCTTGCTGAGTCTCACACTTTGTAGCCCTCAGGAATGTGTGCCTTGCTACTAAGTAGAAGCTGCAAAACTATCTCTGTCTAGAACTGGATAAACAATGCAGTAGAAAGCAGAATTCAGATTAATGTGCCAATTTCCTCTCTATAATTCTGTTTTATGGTTTATAACAGCTGTAAATATTTGTATTTAAACATTTCTTGCTTGGCTAAGTTTTATATTATTTTTTATATTCTTTCCAAAAAAATCATCTATTTTTCATAAATCATAGGATTAATCATTAAACATGGCATTTTGTGTTGCCTGAGGGCCTATGCAGTTCAGCTCTGAATATCCACTCTATCCTAAAGATTGTATTAGCTTTGATGCCCTTTAACAAAGACAATGTATAAACCACATTCTGTAGTTTCTTTCCTGAAAAAAGAGGCGAAAGTAAATTGTGTTTTCCATATTATTTCTGTACCATATTAACAAATTCCTTGTTAAGCTGGACACTTGTAAAAAAACATTGTTAATACAAAACCACATAAGGACAGCTAGATCTCAAATTTTGGTAATTCGAAACGTGACTGAAAACACAGAAATGATAGCTCTGTGTAAGCACTGCTATCCGTCAAGTAAAAGAGTAGTTAAAGAGGGCTGCTAGGGACTTATGAAGTCTCTGGAACACAGAATGTAAGTCTCTGCTAGAAAACACAGTGACACTTCATAATGCCTACCACAGCATGGCTATGCAAAACAATATTAAAATATGTAAAAACATCCTCCTCATTATAGAGTACTTGTATAAGAATATGTAAAAAAAAAAAAAAAACAATGAACAAGCACAGGAATTTGTCTAGTTCCTACCTCACCGCCATGAGTGTTGAGGAAAAAATAAACAGAGAAAACTAAGGGTCTATCCTTGGTCCTTTGCTGTTTTCACTTTTTACTAATCAGACTGCTTCAGCCTCACCCTCAGCCACAGTGGTGCAATATGCCGATGACACCACCATTATATGTGCAGCCCCCACCCTAAAGGATCTTCAAACCATAACTCAAAACAACTTTACCCTTGCAGAATTATGGTTCACTAACATCAAACTTATTCTTAATCCCAAAAAGACAAAACTCATTCTCTTCAGTCCTGGAAAAATCTCACCCTCTAAACAACGACTTTACCATTACATCTAAAGACAACATAAAGATCAACCCAACCACACACACTAAACTGCTAGGTGTTGAAACTGACAATCTGAAATTTGACCTACACATAACCCAAACTATAAAGAAAGTGAACAAAAAAATTGGTCTCCTTTATAGGAACAAACAGTTTGTCACCACAGATACCAAAGCCACTATTGCAAGGACTCACCTCCTATCTATTCTTTATGCCTCCCTTATCTTTACCAACCTTCACCACAGCGAACTAAACAAAATGGAATCTTGTTACAAGATTGCCAAGTTCACCACAGATGCCACTCATAGATCCATCACTGCCTTGCCCTCAAGCAACTAAATTGGCTTCAGCTACCTCAGCTACTCCTACTCAACCAACTCTTAATAGCTCACAAGTTCTACTATCTTCCAGAAAAAACTCAGCCCTTCAGCACTTAATTCATCATTATACCACCACTAGAGCCTTAATATCCAATAATCAAAACCTAATCAGTGTGTGAAGCTGGGAAATCTCTCTTTGCCTGCTCTAGTGCCAGCATCTAGAACACACTCCCAATCCAGTTAACTTCTATCGCCTCCAATTTAAAAAAACTCCTCAAAACCATTACTTAAATAACTGGCTTTGCACATACTACTCCCCAGGTTAGTCCATACTCTGCACTGTTGCTAGGAATCTATCATGATCCAACTATTCCAATGATTAGTCCTTTACAGTGCCAGTAGAACCGTGTAATGTAAAGTTCTAAACAGAAAGAGCAACCTTCTAGTAAAAAAGAAAAAGGTAACTCAAGCTGTTCTTCATGCATCATTCACTATTGCAACTACCTAGAAATTGTTAATGCTTGCTTATGTATACAGTATGCCTATTTGTATTCTTGGGTGTATTCACTCTTAGTGTTATGTGGAGCAACTACCTAGAAAATTTTAATACTTGTGTATTCCTGTATGTATTCTTGGATGTATTCATTCTTAGTGTTATGTGGAGCTTTTCCCTCTGGGCCTCTGCTGAAAATGTACCTGTGTCCAGTTGGACTTTCCCGATTAACAAATGTAAAATAAAAAAATTAAAACTTCCTTGATGAGCTCAGTCACAATAATTTAAAACTCAGGAAGTGTTCCAAAGCAGCAAGCATTTATTTGTCACAGGCAAGCGATCCTCAGTAACAAAAAATCAGAAATATTTTAACAATGTTAAACACATTAGCTTTTATATAAAGCACTTAGAAGTAGGTGTGGAAAGTATATGTATTGTTTAATTTTAAATCAGCCTATTCATGGCAAACAATATAAACATGCTACACAAAAAATACAGTGTGGAAAGTATATGTATTGTTTAATTTTAAATCAGCCTATTCATGGCAAACAATATAAACATGCTACACAAAAAATACAGAAAACAGTGGGTGATGTAAACTAGTAATGTATGAAAGTGTGCATGAGCATCCACCAGTGAGTTAAATGGGGGATTATACCAATAGTAAGTGGTATGAAAAAATGTGTTTTGAATTTACAGTTTAACCTCAATTCAGCTTTGTTTAGCTTTATTGCATCACACCAGTGAATTAAAGTAACTAAACATAGATACACACACACACACACATATATATATATATATATATATATATATATATATATATGTATGTATGTATTGTTTGCCATGAATAGGCTGGTTTAAAATTAAACAATACACATATTTTCCACACCTGCTTCTAAGTATATAAGCTGATATGTTTAATATTGTTAAAATATTTCTGATTTTTTTGTTACTGAGGATCGCTTGTCTGTGACAAAGGCTTGTTGCTTTGGAACACTGCCTGGGTTCCATGATTTTTGGAAATTAGTGTGACTGAGCTCATCAGTGAAGTTTTAAGACCTCTAGTTGCTCTGTTTTTATTGTATAAGAATATGTCTTACACTGCGCAGACTTCAGTGATTCATTCTGTTGACGTGAGTTATGCTAGGCGTTACTTGGCACTACTGCTGTGATTCATAGATAAAAAGGATTATTTTAGCCATTTAAATATTGCTATGTCATCCATGCACTGTACATCTTGCATGACAAAGCTGCAAGCAAAGTCTTGTGTGAAGCAGTATTGAGGGGGCAGAAGTGAATGCAGCTGAAGGCATCTCTGACCTCTTCCCTGCAACACTAGCAAACAACAAATAGCACTAAGAAATAAGGAATTAAAAATAGGCTGCTTCTCTCCGAGTTTTACCACTGTGATGCACTTTTCATTATTCATCGTGCAATGGCACCGATGCTCTAAAAGCTTTCATCCTACAAATCAGGAGTGAGGGCAGTAGTGCATGTCAGAACTCTTATTTGCAGTCCAAGCATTACACAAAGTTCCTTAACACAAACTGGCACAAGACTGTTAATCCAGTTTTTGTTGTGCATGGCTATTGCACTGACTGAATGATCTATGCAACCATTGTATCAGTGGTCTTCTAGTATACAAATTGGAGAAAGAGATTTATCATTGATTTAGATGCTCTAAAATATATAAACTAGAGTTCTACACCACACCTCAAGTGAAGATGATTATTTCAGTGAATGACGTTACTACAAAGTCATTTTTCTGAAAATCACTTTCACTGCTAATGTACTTTCAGTTTTCCCCACTGCTTTGTGATCACAGAGATGGTATATATAAATATGGGAAAGAGTATAGGGGGTGCCCCATATGATAAATAAAACTTACTTTGAGATTCATTGAAAATGGCTTTCACCAATTCAGTTTTGCAGCATTTTCACTTTCTGAAACTTGCTTTTGTAAGTCGCCATGAATGTGTTCTTCCTACCACTCTGACCGAATTATTAGATGAATTGTGTTTTGTCTAACATTTTAAACAGAGAAGGTGGTACACATGTAGCATGGTCTCCTGAAAGAAATTGCCTTCCTTCTATTAAACTAAACTGTGTACTTTTATGAATAATCTATCTGTTTAGTCTCCTACCAGCTTGTTACCAACTTTTGGTATGTCTTTCCTGGTTATGCTTCTCTTAGCACTACATACATCTACAATACGTTAATTTACAGTTCTTAACTTGGTGATGTTTTGTATGACCATAAAGCAGGAACCACTCTGACGAATGTAGTCTTAACAGTTATGAGGATAGTCTTGTTTGTGATTGGAGAGCTACCAAATAGGAATCACATGACTGATGCCATGGTGAAGGGATACCGATGCTTGGCTTGCACATACTAAGTAGTCAGGATCCCATGCATATTTTTCTGTTTTAGCCACCTAGAGAATATGATGATGTATGTAAATGTCCTAATGTTTGCTGTGCTTGCCATTGGATGGTAAGCATGTCATGTGCACTCACTCTCTGGTAGATATCACTGCAGCCACATGCTGGTTTCTTCTTCCCAAAGTGCTTCAACTCTACTTAACCAGATTAACTAAGCAATGTCCTAGAGCCCTTCACAAACCAAAGTCACTAGCACTGCAGGCAAAAGTCCAGCCTCTTTGACAACAGGATAAAGTAGCTGGTTCATTATTCTAGTATTGTTACCCTTCTATAACTGCCTACCACCTCATGAAAGTTCTGATGGTTGGGATCCAAAAAAACGTTTTATTAAAAAGATGATGTGAGCCAGAGATGTTTGGGTTAAGTAACAAGATATCACCTCAGGGACTTTTTGTGTGCCTATAATAGACTTGTCTGAGACTTTGATGATGTGTCAAAGATTGTATTTGTGTGCCTGATATCATAGTTCTAGTTATGCAATAAGGAACTGTTAGAGTTTTTTTACCTCTCCTTTGGAAGGCGCTGTTTAAGAAGAAGAATTGTTACTGTTCACCACTGGATGATTTGGCAAAGAGACACTTTGTAGTTAACTGCTTTATTTTCCATCTGCTACTTCTCGGTTGTGTGAGTAGGACTTCTTGGTTAATTGGTGTTTAACTTTGTCTGAGACTGTTAAATGAGAACTGCTTCATAAAGGCATGATTGAGATTGTTAGCTCTGTTCATAAGAGTCCATTTTAAGACTGATGCCAAAGGAGGGTATGTTAATGCCAAAGTGCTGTTTCTACATCAGAAGTTCTGTTGAACGAAGCATTTTATTTTCCACCTGTTGGTATGTTTTCAGTTCATATTCAGATAAATTCTGCCTGGCTTTATTATGTTTAGGAAAATTTCCCTTGTAAAAGAGAACTCTGCTGTGTTTACTGCCTGTACCTTCCACAGACTACACATTATAATATGAATATAAGCAATGGTATGAATACAAGCAATAACACGACAGCCATTTTATGCACCTGAGTCAACTTGGAAAACTGTCCACCAACCAAAGAAATACTAACCCAAGCAATACTTAAACCTTTTTAACACCTTTACTGAATTATCACTTCAGACATAAGTTAAACATACATTTACAGTGGGTATAAAAAGTGTACACACCCCTGTTAAAATGCCAGGTTTTTGTGATATAAAAATGAGACCACAATAAATCATTTCAAAACTTTTCCCACCTTTAATGTGACCTATAACCTGTACAACTCAATTAAAAACAAACAAATCTGTTAGAGGAAAATATAAAAAATAAAAAAAATGTACAATAAGCAGGTTGCATAAGTGTGCACACTCTTAAACTAATACTTTGTTGAAGCACCTTTTGATTTAATTACAGCATTCAGTCTTCTTGAGTACACACCTGCCATCAGTTAGAGACTCTGATTAACCCCAAATAAAATTCAGCTGTCCTAGTAGGATTTTCCTTACATTTACTCAGTTGCCTGCTACAGCAAAAGCCATGGTTCGCAGAGAGCTTACAAAACATCAAAGGGATCTGATTGTTGAAAGGTATCAGTCAGGAGAAGGGTACAAAAAAATTTCTAGAGCATTGGCTATACCATGGAACACAGTGAAGATAGTCATCAAAAAGTGGAGAAAATATGTTGCAAAGAACTGGATGTCTCCCAAAATTGATGAAAGACCAGACAAAACTGGTCAGGGAGGCTGCCAAGATTCCTACAGCAACACTGAAGGAGCTGCAGAAATTTCTGGCAAGTACTGGTTGCGCACTACATGTGACAACAATCTCCCGTATTCTTCATATGTCTGGGCTATGGGGTAGGGTTATAAGACGGAAGCCTTTTCTCACACAGAAAAACATCCAGGCCTGGCTAAAATTTGTAAAACAATACATCAAGTCTCCCAAAAGCATGTGGAAAATGTGTTATGGTCTGATGAGACCAAGGTTGAACATTTTGACCATAATTCCAAAAGGTACGTATGGCGCAAAAGCAACACTTCTCATCACCAAAAGAACACCATGCCCATAGTGAAGCATGGTGGTGGCAGTATCATGCTTTGGGGTTGCTTTTCTTCAGCTGGAACTGGGGCTTTAGTCAAGGTGAAGGGAATTATGAACAGTTCCAAATACCAGTCACTTTTGGCCCAAAACCTTCAGGCATCTGCTAGAAAGCTGAAGATGAAGAGGAATTTCACCTTTACACATGACAATGACCGCAAGCATACAGCCAAATCAAAAAAAGAATGGCTTCACCAGAGGAAAATTACAGTTTTAGAATAGCCCAGCCAGAGCCCAGTCCTAAATACAATAGAAAATCTGTGGAGTCACCTGAACAGGGCTGTGTACAAGAGATGCCCTCGCAATATGACAGATTGCTTGCACTTTTGCAAGTGGGCAAATATTGCCAAGTCAAAATATATGCCATGCTGATAGAGTCCTACCCAAAAAGACTGAATGCTGTAATTAAATCAAAAGGTGCTTCAACAAAGTATTAGTCTAAGGGTGTGCACACTTAGGCAAACAGCTTATTGTACGTTTTTTATTTTTTATATATTTTTTCTCCTAATAGATTTGCTTGTGTTTCAATTGAATTGTACAGGTTATAGGTCACATTAAAGGTGGGAAAAGTTTTGAAATTATTATTGTGGTCTCATTTTTTTATATCACAAAAACCTGGCATTTTAACAAAGGTGTGTACACTTTTTATATCCACTGTATATAAAAGAAAATAAACCATATTAACATGCTGCTAGTTGCAAATGTTATACATCACGTATTTTTGTATCATCAATCCAACAATTGCTTAATACCTGCTTTCTCTTAAGTCACACTCCTCCCTCAAAACATTATTCAGCCTGTAGTGTTGCCACAATTTACATTTTTTTCTATGTAGTTTGTTCCAGCCCTTTTCTAAAGATCCCACTTCCAGTTCTTTAATCTCTTTTTCAATATTAAATACTTCGAATACAGTTGGTTTAGACTTTGCTTTCCATTTTCTAGTAATTGCTTTTTTTGGCAGCCATCAGAATTTTAGCAAGGCCTTAACATGTCTAGCAATTCAAATCCTGTATCCCAGCTCAAGAACAATCATTTCCTTAGTTACATCCACTTGCTCACCCATTATCTCTAACAGAGTACTCTATAGGGAATTTTGAAGTCTACCAACTCATTACACACACCCAAAATATACGCTCCAAGGTATCCCTTTCTTCCTCATCACACCTCCAACATTTGCCATCTACCTGAGGAAAATTTTTCAAGTTGGCTTGGAGTATAAAAATACTTATGCAAATACTTCCAGCAAAAAATTATAAATTTTTCAACTCTGTTGCATACTTGAAAACCATACATAACATCCTCCCTTTGTTTCCTTGTTAATTGCTTATCCAGGCTCTCTCCTAATTATTTTGTAACCTCCTCTGATTGATTCCTATAGGTATCATGCAATTTTTATATACTCTGCTTATTATCCATTTTTAACAGCGGCTTCTGTTCTTGATTTAACTAAAAACTGTACCAGAGCAGGTCTTTCACTTACAGGTTCCCCTATGCCTGTCTTTGCCTATGCTCTGATGTCAGTCCCTGATAAACAAGTCTAGTGTGCAGTCCAAATGTCTTCTTGGCCTCTTCCCATTCTATTACCTTTCCCTCTCTAATTATTTGCTCAGAATACCATGTCAGTTTTTTTGAATAAATTCCAGCCACCTCTTGTCTATTCTCTGTACCCCTAATTGTGCACATCTCCATCAGCATAATCTCCTTTCTCCATTCTTGTGTTGGCTTTGAATTTAGAATACTTTCTCCTACTTTAACAGCATTCATATAGCATATTATATTCATATTCTCCTTAAGCATCTGCATTCAAAATTCCATTTTCTCTATGTCTTGAATTTCCCATTTCATTATCATCCCTTTCTACTTTGAATTATAGCTTTCTGCTTGTGTTTTGAGTGAGTATATATATATATATATATATATATATATATATATATGTATATATATGGGTCTACTTCATTTCATTGAAAACTCATATAATTGAAAATGCATTTCACTGAAACTCTGCTGCCTAAGCACAATTCACTCAAAGCTCACTTCACAGAAAACTCATTTTGCTGAAAGGTATATGCCCTTTCTCCCACTGTAGTGTGATCCTGTAGTTAGTATATATAATAAGGGGGTATGGGGTACATAGCCCCCACCTATTTTAAACATAGTAAATCATAGACATGGATACTTGTAAGTCGAATGAATAACTCTTTCCAGAAGACAATATATACCCAAACTATGTGGGGGGCTGTGCCCTCCACACTTCCCCTTACTATATATACTAACTTCGGGATCACACTACAGTGGGAAATAAGGCATATACCTTTCAGTCAAATGAGTTTCAGTCAAATGAGTTTTCAGTGAAGTGAGCTTTGAGTGAATTGTGCTTAGACAGCTGAGTTTCAATGAAATGAAGTAGACCCATATATATCTACATCTATATATATATATATATATATATATATATATATATATTTATTTGAGAGAGAGAGAGAGAGAGAGCGCCTTATCTGTGTAGCTTTAAAATCCATTCAAATCAGGAAATCCTAAACCACCTTGCGATGTTGGAAGGATCATCTCATCACACTTGACCTCTTACTCTCTTCCCCTCCCAGATAAATTCCTTCAACTCTTTATTAATCATTGTCCACAACTTCTGTTGTTGATAACAATATACTTGATCTGTATATAATTCTAAAGACTAAAATCATTTTCATTGCTTGTATCTTCTTCTTCATATCTGTAAACAAGAATTTCCACTTTCTCTGTTTTTGTATTATCTTTTGTTAATCTCTTCCCACATATCCTTGGCTGCCATAACATAATCCTTTTTAATTAATATTCCTAGATACCTCATGTTATTGTGTCCCCTTAAATATTGGTAATGCTGGGCCAATTCATGTATGGGCACATAGTTTACAGCTAAAGGCTTTGTTTTGTCTTCATTAATTTTATAGCCCCAAAAGACTTGAAATTGTCTTAAGGTTTTCCACAACAAAATGTCCCTTGCTGGATTCATCAGGCACAATGTCCCTTGCTGGATTCATCAGGTACAAAATAATATTGTCTGCACATAAAGCCATCTTTTCTTGATTACCATCCCAATCATATCCTTGAATGTCTGGGTCCCTTATTTTCTTTGCCAATGGCTCTAAATATAAAGCAAATAACAAAGGGGAAAGAGGACATTCCTGCCTGGTTCCTGTGTTCAGATGCAACTTGTCAGAAAGGAACCCTCCCACTATCATTTTTGCCACTAATTCCTCATGTATCCTCCTAGTTAACATTGTTACTGTATTAGGAAATGCAAATGCTTCCAGTGCCATACTCATAATATCCTGACTTACTTTGTTAAATGCTTTCTCTGCATCAAGACCTACCAACAACTGCAGTATTTTCTTACATTCTACTTCCATCTGCATCATCATTGTTTTATTAATGCTGATAAATGTTTGCCTCCCTCCATAAAACTACATTCTTTTATGTATATCAATTTTGGCAACAGCTTTGAAGTGAAACCTAAACCCTTGAGCAAACTAAATAGCTTGTAAAATCAGAATTCAGGCACTGATTATTATTTGTCAAACACTCATTGCCATCTTGGATAACACACGGTGGTAATTTAGTTATGATGCAAAATCAGTTTATGGAGAGCCATCAGAAGAAAAAAAACAATGTCATGTCACATCTATAACCATAGTAATAAAAACAGAAACAACAACAAAAAAGCATATATCTGCATGTACCCCAGTGCAGGCTTGCTCTGACCAGTATCAGTGGCCACAACAGTTTACAATTAGTGTGCACTGACAGCTCAGCTGTTTTTGGACAGCAGCAAGCATATAATGTCAAGCGATGCTATAAGGCCTACCTTAGCAGTGGATATACTGTACTGCCATTCTACATCTGGAATTATTGTAACAGCAGCAGTCAAGGCCAGCATCATGTAATACACTATATGGCACTGGGCAGCAGGGTAACACCATGCTCTTAAGTGATATGCACTGCATAAGGAGGAAATCAGGGTTGGGGCGGTGCACTGCAAATGCCCAAAGTATAAGACAAAAGCACTCTGTCTTGGAAAGACCAAGACCACATTTCACAGAGAACATGCAATTCTTGTAGTGTAGCAGAACACTGAATAACAGTATGTTCTGCCTCCATACACAAAGGAGACATTTCATACCTTACCAGACACAGTATGTTATCAGCAGGAGGGAGCCACCATTCTGTCTGATATAGATGAAGACAGCATTCACAGTGAAGGCATGCTGCAACATTTGTCAGGGTAAAGGGCACTAAGCAGTGCAATTCATTACAACAAACAACATAACGACCTTCCATGCCAAATGGTCTGTTGGTTATTCTGTTACAGTTGCACATTACATTCCCGTAAATCACAGCTAAGCATGTGTGTAAGCTTTGAAACAGTGCATTCACTGTGATTGTAATCACTAACTGTTATAATAGTATGATCCTAGCAACCAATGACTGCTGCATGATAAAGGCGAGGTTTAAATGCGAATCTGTATGCGGAACAGTGCAGTCACTAGGACTGCAATCACTAAGTCTTATAATAACATGCTACTAGAAGCCTCTGACTGATGCATGATGAAGGATAGGTCTCTTCTGACATGTGTACACTATACAGACTGACTGTGGAGTTGCACTATTGTTACCACTTGTACATTGCACTTTGCAGGTATAGCTTGCTTATGTAGATTTTTAGTGAATTTTACCTATACTTGCCAAGTGATTTTTCTACAGGAAAAAATAAATTAAGCATGAGTACTTGTTCAACATATTCACTGAGATTCAGATTGTTTTTTTCCATCACACCTGGCAATTGTGAGCAAAATATGGCCATGTACAGGCTGTGCACATTTCGGAGACAGTGAGCGCAGGTGATGGAGACTGAGCACCTTAGTGTCTCGCATTGTCTGAGTCAGGTGATCTGAGATAAATTAGAGATGCTGGAGGATCAGGGGGTGGGGAGGGAAGGAACACCTTTTTGTCATCTCTCCCATTGCAGGAAGGAGAGGTGAGATTTCTGCCTATCGGCTTACACTACTCTGATGATGATAGAATGCTGTAACCAAAAAGTAGTTTGCAGTTAAAACTTGACATGAGAGGTAGGGCAAAAGTAGCTGACATTATGTGCTGTAACAAATATGACATCAGCAGCTTTGCCCACTTAGGGCATTACAAACACTCTCCCTCATGTATGACAGCATATGTGACCATGCAACAATCTCCATACAACTGTTCTGCATCCCCTTCCTAACTCATTTATGAACAAGGCAGTCTCACCCTTGGGCATTTATATCAGTGTCACGTACATTTGGAGTGATTGCAGTAAAGTAACATATGGTTAGTAGGAAGCTGCACAATGGGATAGCAAAAAGAATGAAAAAAAATAGACATTTTACTCAAAATATTTTCTATTTATTTACAGAAGACCTGCTTGACTGATTTTTTTTTAATCCTGCCCTTATGATTTAAATATATAGACTTTTTGCATTCTTTTTGTATTGCTTCATAAGTCTTTCACATTCTCTTGTCAAGTTCTCAGAATGACCTTTTGGAAAATAAGAGCTACTCTTTTATATTTACTTGGTTCAGTTTTGTCACTTTTTGTACAAGAGGCCCATTAAGAATTGTTTTGCAATTGCTTTGTTATTGTTATACCACCTGTCAGTTAATTATAATATTGTTTTGGTAAATTGGCACAAAAATCTAAGTGGCAGACATTCTTTCTTTACTGGATGCCAGCCCAGGCCCTGCTATGTACTAGTATTGATTAACTTCTACATGGTAGCTGTGAAACAGACTTGTAGTATGACAGTGAGCTTCTTGAAAGTTCTATATACTTATGCACACGTGCATTGACATACACCCGCACCCATACGCACATATGTACACATGCGTGCACATACACACACACAGACTGAGCTACATTTCCCCTACTCTGTGTCTGCCCACCTCACCCCTCCAGCTTTTGGCCTTCATAGTTTCTTCATAAATGATTGTTTCATTCATGGTATTCATTTTTGATGCTTCTTTCATAAACTAAAACTGAGATGACTCTCAGTAGCAATGAACAAGTTAGTGGTGGTGCTGCGGTAGCGTTGTCACCTCACAGTAAGACGCTGTCCGGTTCGATTCTCAGCTAGAGCGTCTTCTGAGTGGAGACATGAATGGGCATACCTTCGTTGAAGGTTGTGCGTCAGGCCTGGCAAGCCGGTACGTAAAAATCAACTGCCAATCATTAGCAGACCAGAGTTCTACTGTGGCGACCCCTAACCAGGAAAAGCCGAAAGACAAAATCAAACTTAGATACTATTCAGCAGTTGCCATAGGATTCTACCACAGTATTCATGGGTTTCATGCGTGCACACATGGATGAATTGCATATGGCATTCTCTGTAGACTGCTCATCACTGATTCCTATGAGTTGCAAATCTGTCCGCAGTTCAGTAAAATATGAAAAAAAATAGACATCCACTGTGCTTTTTTATATACCTTGCATGGATTTTGCAGAAGACAAGCAGGTGAACATAAAGCACCAGCTAGGAGATGAGAGCAGTTGAGCATACAGTCATACATGCCTATCTGACAGAGTTCCAGGACAACTGTCATTGGGGTTACAACTTAAATCTAGGATAGTTTACTTGAGGGAATATCTAGGAGTGCTAATTTGCAAAAAAGCATGGCACATCATCCAAATATGTTGTGCACATTTGTGGTTCAGATCATGGGAATTCTAGGAAATAAAAGGCTGTTAGATCATAGGCCATGTGTGCTTTCCCAGTAACCATCTGAAGCTCTGTTAACATTTTCACAGAATGCAAGATATGTAAGCCCCGGAGTGTATTTTAGGATACCCATCCAATTGTCTAAGCTGTGTGTGAAGGTAGACAAGGAATAACACTGCTTGTCATGCAAGGGGAGGCACTGGGTGATGAATCTGTCTGTCTATTTAGTTGCATTTATTCCCTGATG
Organism: Protopterus annectens; assembly: GCF_019279795.1. Classification (NCBI taxonomy): domain Eukaryota; kingdom Metazoa; phylum Chordata; order Ceratodontiformes; family Protopteridae; genus Protopterus; species Protopterus annectens. The sequence goes on from NC_056737.1 coordinate 1,963,217,759, forward strand.
TAGATTCAGAGCTTTTGTTTTAGTGTTGGCTGTGTTGCCTGACACATCAAGAAGATAGAAGTCTCAGATAAAGGAATCCCTGAGGGCTTGGAAATCAACGCAAAAGGCCCCTCTTAAGAGTCTATATGACACTGAGCACAGGGAGAGTGACTCTAACCTTTCCTGAAAGCTAAGATTATTGAAGCCTGAGATTCTTTTTGTTAACAGCTTCTGTGGTCTTTTGAATTTTTGACATGTCTAGAGAGATGCATGCTAAAGGAAGTATTATATTCTATAATATGTCTAACCATTGCAGGTTACAGGGGAACAATACCTTCCCTGGTGATTAATTATAATATATTGAAGGATTCTCTGACTATGGTTACAGGGTAGTGATGAAAGGCGAGGAAGACATTTACCCAGACGCCCAGATGCTTGATGACGGATTCATAGGCATGAGGTGTCATGATGTAGTAGGTGATTTGCAATCTGTTGTTCAACAAAGTACATGATACTGCATTTGTTAGCATTTCATTTGATGCCTTTCCTACTGCACCGCTTGTTAACATGATAGTACTGCTTGAACAAAATTTGGATCATTTTTTGATTTGAAAACTACACACGACTTGCAATCACTGGCGAACTTAGCCTACAATCCTTGTTGTCAGTGTTGAGATCAGACACATAAATGCAGAAAAGGATTGGGTCCAATATGGTTCCCTGAGTAATACAAGTGATTGCCTTTTGCTTAACTGAAGAGGCACATGTGTTCTGTCCATGAGACAGTTTGCAGTACATCTTACCACATAGGGATCTATGTTTGACTGTTGGCTTGATTACAGTTTTAATGTATAATATCAAATATGACTTTTCTAGATCCAGGTAGGCAGCATTTACAGTGTGATCACTGTATATGGCTTACTAGACCTTTTCAAAGAATTTCACAAAACTGAGGAGGCATGACTGCCCATTAACAAATTTAAATTGTTGCGGGTTGAGCCTGATTAAATTCTTAATGTCCTGGTTTATGAAGTTAGTAATAATGCATTCCCTGGTATTACAGACAAACCTAGTAAGTCTAATGGGTCTATAGCTGATTGGGTCAGTAGTGGGACCCCTTATGAAAGGGCATCACTACTATTGTGTGCCATATATCAGGAAAATAGTCTGTGGCAAGGCTTGTGTTGTATAACTTAAGGAGGTGTTCAGCAAGGGCCTGCTTGACACTTTATAAGGCAACCCAGAATGTTGTTGAGACACTTTGAAGAAGTGTTCTTGGTTTTGGAGAACACTTGAAGGATAATGGTCCTTGAAGATATAGTCAGGCACACTGATGGTCCCACTCACCAGGCTGAACAAGGAGAAAATTACAGTCAGCTGCCTGTCAGGTGCCAGGATCCGCCACATAACGCATGTACTCAAGTCACTCCACAACAAGTACAAATCTGACCCTATCATTGTCCATGTTGGAGTGAATGACTTGAGACGTACCTCCCTGGACTACATGAAAAGAGACATGGAAGAGCTCTCAGATCATGTGGCCCAGGCAGGTATGACCCTAGCCCTGAGTAGCATCCTCCCTTCGCCCAGAATAATATTACAGTATAAAAGGACAAAATGATTGACTTCAACAATTGGTTAAGCTTCTGGTGTTATTCAAAGGGGATCCAGTATCTGTCTGCCTGGGATGACATAATTGACAGACCATGATGCTTTTTCAGAGATGGTCTGCACCTGTCACTCCTGGGATTCAGGTTACTGGCTAAGGCTCTTGCCACCCCAATAGTGCCTTTTTTAGGCAAAGTTCAAAGGACAAAACCATCACCGTAACAGGTACAAGCATGCAAAATCTGAAGTAATGCTACTTAATGCTAGAAGTCCTAACCTCAAAATGCACTCCCTTGAGGCACTCCTAAAAATGGAGAACATCGATATCTGTGCAGTAATTGAGACTTAGTTCAAGGCTCCAGAGAGCACCCCTGCAATACCAGGCTACAACTCTTACCACACTTTTCAGCCACCAAACCAGGACTGAAACACTAAAGGTGGAGGAGTGTCCATATTTACCAAGGATATTCACAACACCAGGCTAGTTGCCGAACACAATGCGTCTGAAATTCTCCAGGTGCAACTAACACTAGGTAAGACTGCAATCTGAATTGTAGCTTGCTACAGATCCCCCCACCATGCCCCAAGATTCTCACTACACCTTTCTAAACATACTGGAAAATATTCAGATACAAGCAAACACCCTAATACTGGGTGATTTCAACTACCCTGCCATTAACTGGGAAAACTACTCATGTACCAACACCTTTGCCCAACGGTTCTTGGAATTCATAAATTCCAACACCCTGGATCAACTAATCCTTAGTCCCACCAGGGGCTCCAATATCCTAGACCTGGTCATTACCAACATGGAAAAATCAATGCTCCACACCTATGGTCACCCCCTTGTTGGTCAGATTTGACCATAATCTAATCACCCTTGACATCCACATCCCCCCTCCACCCCCAGTAAGGAAGCTTCCATAAAAAACTTCTCCAAAGCCAACTTCATGCTACTCAAGTCAGAAGTTACAAACTTATTGACACCCATGCAGACGGGAACTGAAAGTTCGACTTCTGAATCTGACACTAAGGCACTGTACGAGTACATCTACTTGTACATGAATTGTGCCATCCCCAATAGAACCAAGACACTCTCCTCCAAAAAAAGGATTCCGATCTGGTGGTCCCTTGCCATAAACAAACTTTACAACAAAAGGAAGAAACTGTTGCTGAAAAGAAGAAAGTCCCAGGATGCAAAACCTCCCTTACCAGCCTCAGTAAGAAGCTGAGATCCCCTATAAAATTCTCCAAAGCTAGTTACAAAAATAAAATTGCCAAAGATTCCAAAGACAATCACAAAGCATTCTATATTTATGTCAAGAATCTAAATTGCAATGCTCAGATCTGCTCTGAGCTACAACAGAATGGCATTAAAGATACTGATACCAAGGATATTGCCAATATCCTGGCAGATTGTTTCAGTGCAAACTTCACCTCCCCCTCTCACCCCCTAAAGGGCCCATCTCAATACCAAAAGATTGTCAAATTCCGGTAATGGCCACACAGGTAAAAAACGCACTCTCCAAAGCTAAGAATGCAGCTTCCATGGGACCAGATGACATCCCAGGCTGTGTATTACATGAACTACAAAATGAACTGGCACCTCATCTAAGTGTCATGTTTAATCATAACCTCACCTCAGGCTTCATGCCCACTGAGTGGCACACAGCTACAGGTATCCCTCTCCACAAGGGGGGATCCACCTTGGATCCCGGGAACTACAGCCCACTACAGTCAGACGAGCCTGATCTGCAAGGCCATGGAACGTATCATCATGGAACTTATAAACAAAGACTTTGGCAACCTTCAAACACTGGACCCCATGCAGTGTGGGTTTCTGAAGGGCCAATCTTGTCTCCTGAACCTGATTGACTTCTTCGAATCAGTTTCCAGAGCCATGGACAAGGGTAAGGTGGTCCACACAGCCTATCTGGACCTCGCCAAGGCCTTCGACACCATCCCACATCTGGAATCATAGATAAACTTACTAAGCTGGGCATTATTCTCTATGTCACTTGATGGGTTGCCAACTGGCATATTGACAGAGCTCACACTGTAAAAGTAGCCGACTCCAAATCCAGCTCCAGACAAGTGACAAGTGGAGTACCTCTGGGTTCAGTCCTGGGACCGCTGTTGTTTGACATCTACTTCTCTGAAGTACAGGCCTACACTAAGGGACTCTGGCTAACAAAGTTCACAGATGACTGCAAACTGGACGTAATTACTGAATCCCCAAATGATGTGGATATTCTACAAAAGGGCCTTACAGAAACAGATGCTTGGTGCCAGAGCCATGGGCTCAAGCTCAATGCCAAGAAATGTGTAGTTATCCCCTTTGGGGGAAAAACATGTACCCGTGAATTACCACATAGGTGGCAGTACACTAAACACTGAAAGTGTGATAATAGACATAGGGCCACAGGTAGACAGTGGTCTCACCTTCGATAACCACATCGCCATAATAGTCAGGAAATCCTTCTATGTAGCACACCTCATCACTAAGGGCTTTTCATCCAGAAAAAATGAGGTCATTGTCCCACTGTACTCATCCCTCACTAGAACCATTATAGAATACAATGCCCTCTTTGGTATGTACCTCTCAAGACATCTGAAACAACTGGAAAGGCCACAGAAATACCTCACTAAAAGAATTGCAGGCCTAAATAAGATGCCCTATGCTGACCATCCAAAAAAACTCCACCTATACTCTGTTGCATATTGTCTACTCAGAGCTGATCTCTGCTTAACATACAAGGCCATGTCAAACCCAGTGCTGTTGGACATACTATACTTAAAGAAATCCCAATCCATCTGAGAGACGTGCTCCAGGGATCTGAACCTTGTCATCACAATGAACAAAACATTATGGAGGGATACGTTCCTGACCCAGAGACTCCACAAACTCTGGAATAGACTTCCCATACCTGTCAAGCAGAGCACCTCTTTGGCCCTCTTCAAAAGGAACCTTGATGGTTGGATAGAAGATCGGAAATTCACCCCGCTAGACAGGGGTCCAGGGAAGTAAATACCGTGGGAAGAAATAGCCAGGGAGTTGTTATGGCTAGGCTTGTATAGGCCCTAGGGCCGATACCTAGTACCAACCTATGAACCTATGAGATGGTGGGGGCATTTGCTGTGTTATTTTTGGGCTGGGGATGACAGTTTCAGAGGAGAAAATTTCAGCAAACTTATTAGCCAATATATTGATGTCATTAGGAGATACCACTCTCGGTAAGCTCTGAGCAGTGATGTCAATAATTCCTTAGTTTTCTGGCATAACCAAAGAAGACTTTTGATTATCCTTAGTCTCAGACATAAGCATTTGTTCATGGGAGTCTTTGCTGGTCTTGATAGCTGCATTCAGTTTCTTGGTGATGTGTGCTATATTCTCATTGTGATGAAAGATTCTGACCATACAAAGTAATCTTAACAGTTTCTTCCTTCTGTTGTAAATTTAGTTTATATCTACTGACCACTGGGGTTGATACTGAATTTACAGCTGTATTTGGTCCTGGTGGGGACAAGTCCCATCAATGACTTTATCAGAATGAGCATAAAGATCCTTGCATAGATGACTGCATGTTGCATTTCAATTTTGGAGTTGGCATGGAAGAGTTTTGAGATTTTGTCATACGATTGTAAATGATTAGTTTTTGTGAAGTCTGTAATGTGGGTCGTGTTGGTAACTGTGGGAGAGGATGTTCTGAGAGTAACGGTAACCATCAGTGATAAGACTTGATAATTGCAGGATACACCATATGCAGGGTGCTGAGCCTCATTTGTGGGTAATAGGTTCAGGATATTTCTGCCCCTGATGTGGTTATGGACAATTTGATCCAGGGAATTCTAATTCAGCTAATCTAAAAAAACTTCTTGCATACCTGACATTTAGGTAGTGCAGTCTATGGAGGAGGGGGTAGTTGAAGTCACTGAGGATTAGAGATCCTTCTACAATAGGGATTGTGATGGTTCTTACTTGGGGCCAGTAATCAATTTGCCTCAATCCTCACCACTGACACTGGTGAGGGATGGCCACTAGGGAAAAAAATGGATACATACAGTATTTTCAGATGCAGCTCTCTGCACCAATCATAATTTCCCTTAAAAGCACACACAGAGACCTGGAACTGGACTCTCTCTTCCCCAGCCACACACACATGTGCACACACACCTGGGAAAGGCTGGCATAGATTTACCAGCTGTCCTCCCTCTGCCCAGACTATAATGTCATTATGCTGCCACCAGTCAGCTATGGTAAGTCTCTTACAAGGATACACAATTATACTGAGTAAAATTAATACTAATATAAATGGAAAAGTTGAACAACACAGCAAGGCTTTCAGGAGTGGCCACAGTGTCACTAAAATAAGCATAAGTACTCTTAAGATGTTAAGTCCCTAAAAGACCAGCCACAATGAAATGTATAGGAATATTTAATAATAAATAAAATAGAAATGATAAGAATAGAGAATATATACATATAATATATATATATATATATATATATATATATACACACACACACACACATTATATATATATATATATATATATATATATATATATATATATAAACACAGTTTGATAGATTTACACAGATGCAAAAAAACAATTCTTAACTAATCTCACTATATTTTCTTGACTGACTAAATAATTAATATTCCCTAGTTAAGTTACTTACTAAAGCAAGGCAAGATGATGAGTGTTGAGTTGCTTACTACGGCAAGGCAAGATGAGGTGTGAGATTGTGTGAGATATCTCAGAGATCTTTACTGTCAAGTTCTAAAAAAGAAAAGTGCTGCTGCAAGACTGCTATCATATCTTTCACGACTATCTAAAAAAATCCTTTTAGTGCTGGTTATAGAATGACATCATATCTGGTCACCTGACTCTGGTGCAATACACAGAACTTTGCTAACATCTGTTGCAGCATCTGAAAGCTATAAAACAATTTCAGAAATGTCAACCCTTCCAGGACAGCAGTTAGTTCACCCCTAAGGACAATACAGAAAGATTCCTAACCCTGGTTGTCCCTGACATTTTTGTTTCTAGCTGCAATTAGACCTGTAACATAAAATCTTTATGGCCTAAATAAATCCATTTAATTTTCAACCTATTTTTTCAAAATTAGCTAGACTGAGATTAAAATCTTCCTTTCCAGAATTCTCTGTTAAAACATATACATTTAAGCAGTTCTAATAATACTGTCTGACATATATGTATATCTCTTTTCTGTCCAGCAGGACCCACTGTTGATGCATTTTTAACACACGCATCTATACAAATCAGTGTGATTGTCAAATGACATAAAATCCTTTACAAAACTTGAGATAGCTGTGCTGGCATATGTTACATATGCACTGCCCTACTCTCCCTGGCACAGATGGCACTACCTCATATCATCACAGGGATAAGTTCTACAACTACCAGTAACTTGCCATGCTCATATAGGGTCATGGAAGGGCACTTGTGGCAAGTTATAAGCTGAAGGTCTAACTTGCGTAGTGTAAGGTGGAATTTAGTGAGGTTATCTTGGGGGGAAGGTGTCAGTGGCATCACGTTGGTAAGGATAAAATCCCTGATGAACAGTGAGACACATTTACTATTTCCAGTGGGCTTAAAGGTGTAATAGGCACTGGACCCAGGCCCAGAGGAGGTACTCTCATTGCATTTGAAGCACGTATCATTAACTATATAAACATGGACTCCTTCCAGATGCATATAGATCAGGCATTTTATTATTAAGACTTCTGGCATTGAGAAGGGACACTTTAATGTTGTGTAATTTATGATTTGATTCATTGGTTAGGTCAGGATGTACATTAGATGAACTCTGCATAATGAAGGCAGAATGGGGGTAGCAAAGGTTTCGCCAGTATGCAGAAGCCCTTAAACAAGAGGTGTAGAGCATCCTTGGCAAAGCAAGTTTGACTGTTGGTCATCTCATCCCAGGGAGACTTTTACTGGATCTACTTGGAATGACACAAGCTACTAGGCCAATTGTTGAAACCTTTTATCTTTTCTTTGAATCTAGGTATCATTTTCTGTGCAGGGAGGAAACCACTCAAGATCAGAGCTGTATCCTTGACATAAGCATGCAGAGCAAGCTCTTGCAAGTCTTTCTGCATGTATTTCATGTGTCTTGCATGCCAGAATATTCACTCCTGCATGGACTGGGATCATGTCATAGTTATAATTACTGGAGGAGAGGGTGTTAAGGACTCTTGCAATATCAGCAATCCTATCTCCTAAAACTGTAACCTTGTTTTTATTCAGCCTGGTGAATATGGAATTAGTGTACCTACCACTAGAAACACCAGTCACTAGGATGTTTCCAGAAGTTGATTTATTCTTGCTAGGCTCATAGGTGCTTTCTTCTGACATGTTGAGGAAGGGGTAGTTGTAGTGGATGCATTTTGGGGAGTTCATTGATGCCTACTCTTACTAGTTCTAGGATGTTCACATCATGATTTCTTTTAATGGCATTAGGGTATGACTTTTGCACTAATAAATGGAGGATGTTGCATTTGTATCAGTGGGAGTGAAACAGTTATAGTGCTGCATTCATGGGATTTCATAGGGCTGCATCTCAGTCAGATGTGTTTATATCTGTCAGAAATAGAATACATTTGGTTGAGCATGAGTAAAAAAGACAGAGCTCTTGCAGACCTCAGTTTTTAAAGAAATGGCTAGGGGTTAGTAGTTTTCATAAGTAAAGGTAGTTCATGGACTAATGATCAGATGAAGCTACAGTCATATGAATACAACCAGTCATAGCTTCATCTAGATGAAGGAAAATTAAAAAAAGTGTTTTATATATTTTTTGGCAGGTGAGCAAATCAATCACACCTCCCTCCTCTCTATATATATACAAACTCCATAACTATAAAGCAGTGAAGAAAAAGGCAAACTCTAAAACACAGCATTGAGAATGATTTTCCATGAAAAATGCATTGGTTAAGTTGCAGCTCATACTTTGTGAGCGATAAGCTGCAGCATTGCTGAGTGGTGAGACATCCATAAATAGAACAACCAACCATTTCTCCTTTCCCTCATGGGTACAGGAAGGCTTGCTCACCTATAAAAACATAGCAGAGTTTCTTTGTAAAAGAGCAACTGCATGCTTACTTTAACAATGTGGTAGACTTCCCCTGTGTAGCAGTTCTTGGCTGTGGCCACAATTTTAACTGTTTCAGTATTTCTTGATGTCAACGTTTGCTGTTTTCAAATGTTTGAGTCATCTTTTGTGAACCAGTCTTGTTTCCTTTCTTTGAGCATGTGAAACAGTCTTTGTTTACATATATCTCTTTTTAACTACATTTTCATCTTTCTTTTCTGTACATAATATTCATTAGGTCTCCAACTGGAAAATCTTCTGTCCCTAACCCTCACGTTTGTTATGTTCCAATACATTTGTAGGAGAATAGTGGAAGACAAGTAAGTTTATCTAGGCAGTCCTAAAACTGCATTTAATATTCTACCTCCTATCTTTCCCTCAATTCCCCTTAAACCTATCTCCACACATCCTATGTCCTAGTGAATGCCTTTATAGATTAATCCTATTTATCAGTTCTGTAGGTCTACAGCCCTCTGTGTGAAGGAACACTTCCTCACATCTACAGAGCAGCTGGTTCCTACAGTTTGTTGCTTATTACATCTGCTCCCCAATTATTCATACTGAAGGTGATATAATCTAGTATCACATCCAGTCTGTCTAGTTTGAAATATGTTGAGAACTGAAGTTCTTCTAGTATTTCATTGTATTCTTTCACCTCCATCTTATACATTGGTTTTATTCTCAGGATTTTTTTCCAGCAGCCTAATGTCCTTTTCATTATATGATCATCAGAATGTCAAGCAGTATTCTATGATTGACTTTCTATGAATGTCTTTTCTATGGGCTGGTAGCCTGATGGCATTGTCTTTTTGCTCCTGGAGTTTTGCTGACATACTCTAGCCTTTTGTTTGCTGCTACCATGGCCCTCTCATGCCGCTTCTGTTGATCTCATCCTTTGGTGATACACTGCTTTTCCTTTTTCTGCTTTGTCCCCATTAGTTCCTCCCTCCCAGGTAATACTACACAACAGGGTTGTGGTAACTCAAATGCAGAACTTTAGTTTTTTTTCTAGGTGAATTTGCCCCAGTGCCTTCACACCATCAAGCCCTTCAAGTGGGACAGAGCCCATTTTCTGCATCAGCTCTGGGAGCTTTTTTGCCAGAGATGAGGTAAAAGCTGTCCATGGGGGGCTACCATTCAGATAGCCTTGAGGGTGCTTGATGTGTTCACTGGCATTGCAGCAATAAGAACATCTAAATGCCTTAAATGCACCCTTTGGGTGTGTGGGAGGGATAAACAATATGCATAGCCAAGAAGCCTCACATAGAATTCCTCATGTGGATGCATGCTCCACATACTCACTATGAAGATTAAAAGCCATCAGGAATCATGTTGATTTATTGGCACCTTCCTCCAAGAAATGAAAAGCTCTGAAAATATTTCACCAGAATGACGTGACTTTCAGAAAAACTCATATAATTCATTTTTTTGCATGGAGGGGCAGGCCACCCTGCACCCACCATAAGGGGGAACAAACATTCACTCCCTGAACTTAAATATAGCTATTCCAAGATCACTCAACAATAGAGAAAAAGGAATTTTCCAGTGCTGGCAAAAGTACTTTCGACAAAACATTTTCACTGGAAAGGCAAGCTGAAAGCTGTCTTTGATCTACCAACAGGCTCTCCAGCTATCAGTAGCTTGATAAGCCTAATGCCCAACCCCATATGCACATTTGCATCCCATCTCCTCCTTCAAGGGTGAACTATCCAGTATGAGATGAACTCCACCCCATACTTTACCAGGATGTGCAACTCATCCTTCCCTGTCAGGGGCATCAGGCACCCAGGACACTAATCTAACTCTGGTCACTAGTCCATAGTAAGGGCTTTATCCTTTTGAACCACCAGCACTAGCCAGTACTTTGAATTTATTTCCATTAAACTTCAGCGACCATCTTTCTGCATACCAGTCAGACTTTCTAAATCTTTCCTTAGAAACCACCCACCATCTTTTACTGATCCACTTTTATATGTAATATGATTGAGAAGGATGGTCCTGGTCTCTTTTTCTTTTTTCTGAAATAAACACACTAAACATTACTAAGCCCAGAAGTATCATCTGCAGTACTTCACTACTCACATCCCTTATTCTTTACATCTTCCATCTTTTCAAACCTTATGTTCCTTTCCTTCCAACAGTGCTACAGTGCAGTTCTTCATGTTCAGTCTTAACCACAAGTTTCATATTGTTCTTCTTAGCAGGCACCAATAAGGGACCAAGTGAAACATTAAGGACATCCAGGATGAACAGGTCTACCATTATCCACCATCAAGCTCTCCTCTAGCCATTTCTGGAAAAATAGTGTAGAAGCTTAAAGTTATGAGCTGCGAATGAGCTTCATATTGTTACACTGAGTTTGAGTCTTTCAGTCTCTATTTGCAAGTTGTGTAACCCTGAGCAAGTTATTTAACCAGACAATGCTTTGGGGTCAGCTTCTGAAAAGTGTGTCCTGACTTGGAAAGCTAACAAATACGCATGAAAAAAAATGTAACAAAGTTGTATTTGATTTAACTGATAGTTTTCTCTGACTACGTACTTGTGTTGGCTGTTGTCATGGAGATTTGAATTTTACCTTTACCACCTTCACTTTCTCTGTTGATGTTGTTCTGATACTTGCCTTTCTCCTGTTCTAGATATCATATATTCTCTTTGCTGCATTAATTGTGGGCCTCTTATTCCTACAGAACCACATCTGCATTTTCCTCTCTTTACCTGTTCATTATACCATTGATCACACATTGGGCATGCCAGGCCTGGTGATCCCCATAGGTTGATCACCCTCTCAGTTTGTCCCAGACCTTAAGTCTTGTTATATTCCAACCTTTGATCAGCATTATCCTCTCCAGGAAATCCTACACTATCATATTTGTCTTTGAATGCTTGTCAGTCTCCTACTCTGTCAGGCAGTAATGCAGTCACTGGCGGCTAATCGCATCTCCACCTGAACATCATTGAACCCCTCCTAATGTGTTAGTTAAAGAAAATCCTGAATGTTCTCTTTTGTCTTACAGCCTTGCACCAACTGGCTGAACCCCATATGATCCAATAATTCATTCACCTCCTATTCGCCCTTATCACTGAGCCTGATTTTCCCCCATCTGCTCATGATAGATGCAGATGCCCTTTTCCTTCATTCTTTCCACCAGTCTATCACCGACCTCTCCATTGATGTGTCTGGGGGCTGATATACTGCATTATGTATGAGCAAGCCCATCTGCATGTACTTAAATTGTTATGAGGCTTCCCCTAGGGTGTGACATTCTCCAGTTCTATTTTGTCTTTCTATGGTTTTGTTCCTCCTCCTTTCTCTCCCTACATTTGATGTGCATTACATAGATTGATGCTCCTTTTGTACCCCCATTTATTTACTAAACAGCCTATACCTTACCATGTTCTTGCTCGACTTCTTTTTACTGTCTTGTGTTTCTGTGATACCAACAATGGCTAACTTCACCTTCTTTATTTCTCCTAACAGCTTCCCCATTTTCCTTTCCTGGTTCCTTGCAATACACAATAATACTCGTCAGTCATTGAATGATTTGCCTTTGTTTGTTTCTCTGCTATATTTTGCTTTACATCTACCTTATATCTGCACACTCTGCCATCTTCTATTTCTTTGACATTTCTTCCTCTTCCATATCAGTTTAAAGGTATGATAGAAATACACCTACCAACCCAGCCTTCAAGGCTAAGACAGAGTTTGTTAATAACACAGAACTCATCTTTACCAGGTCAGCTCCACCCTACTAAGAATTTTAAACTCTGCTTCTTTTCCACTGCCAGAACCAGTCGTAATAGTTGTAATCCTCTCCTGACCTGATACATTTTTCAAAATGAAACCTTCAATTCACCTTTCATGGCAATTCTCTGTCATTTCTCTTACTCTGCAGGTTTCCACCTCATCTGTCTTTTCAAAAAGGTCCTTGGTGCCTGTGTGTACTACAGCAATCACCACTCCCCCAACCACCTTAGTAAAATTATTACAGGCCTCATTAATTGTAAGTCCTGTGAATGATTTAATTTATCCTGGTTTCTCCCGTCTCTCTTGCGAGAGGTCTAGACCCTTTGATAACTGAGTCTTCAGTTATTAAAACCATCTTGCCTAATCTTACACCGGCTTTCTCTACCTGTATATTGTCACTTTATTTCCCATGTTACTACCTCCTTTAGCAATAACCTTTTCACAGCAAATGCAGAGCCCTCTGCCATATTCATTGTCCTTTTTGGATTATCTAGTTCTCTCTCCTATAGGTGAGCGGTTTCCCTTTACAACTGCAGTCTTTTTATATATCTTACCCAATGTAATTCCTCTTGAGTTCTTTTAATTTCAATCCCCTTATCCTATTGCCATTCATTTCTCTTCCTGTCCACCTCATCATATTGATCCCTCCTGTTCTCTGTCTCCATAACATCCCTACACCATAATTCTTAGTGTTTGAATAACCATTCTTACTCTTGTATTTTCTACTCTCCCTCCAGTTTGACTCCTTGGATAGCCACATCTCGCTCTACCTCTGCTTTTCCATTCATCTCATCCATCTATCTTGGTTTCTTTCTTATTACATTCTTGGGTGATTCTATCACCTTCTCCACTCTTCTTTCCATCTGCTGTCCTACGATATTCTTCTGATTACCTGTTTTCAAGACTTTCTATCAACTTCTCACCTCCTTTATATATTTCCTTTCTTCTTCACCAGTCCTCCCAGTGACTTGAAACTATTAACTTGTTCCATTATATTCCCTTCTATCTCAATTTTCAGCTTCTTCTGATTTCCCCGATATGCTGACATTGCAGCTATCTTATCTGTACTCTGTTTCATCCCATGCGCCTTCAGTTTTGTATTCCACTCCCCTATCATTTGCTGAAAATCTTGTTTGGAGTCTGCCTGTAATGCCACATCATCTGTATATAGCAGCTTTGTTGATCTGTCCCCTCCAACCTGTTTGCTACTGCAGTCCATCAACAGTATGATCAGCCTTGGACTCAGAGCTGAATCCAACACACACCCTCTCCTACTGGGAACCCCTCTGTGAGATCAAACATTTTTCAGACTTGAGTCATTCAGTCCTTGTTTATAGCCTGTACTAATTCTACCAATGATTCTGGGACTTGGAACCACCTCATGAGTTCCCAAAGCAGCTTTCCTGGGACCTTATCATATGCTTTCTCTAAGTCTAGGAATGCCCAGTTGGACTCTCTCTTCATTTCTAACTTCTTAGACAACCATAGTCTAGGAGTATTGTCCCAAAGGTCTGAGAAATAGATGCCAAATAGGAGAGGGACCAACTTTTTTGCTTTCAGAAGTAACACCTGTGACTTAAGTTACATAGGTTCTGTCAGACATCCAGTCAGTTATCCACCACATAAATTAAGGATATGTGCCCAGGTTTACATGTCTGGCAATAATGCCTGCCTGCCTGCATGGAAATAGTTTCAAAGGTCTTAACTAGGTTCAGATAGAGTGTGTGTTTGTGCATAACTGTTTTGTATTACTTTGGTGATGTTTTCACACATATTAATGAGGTTAAAGAGGAAGTAACTTCCTATAACAAAGTTGAATTGATGAGGGCCCTAAGTTAAAAGATTTTCAATTTCCAAATGAATGAGGTCTGAGATATGTTCCACAACTCTGTATATCAGGCCAGTGTTAGCACACAGTGTGGGTGTTTGAGAATATTCCTTAGTGTTAAGTCAGTTCTCATTTTCACAGCTGTTTATTTTGAATGACATGCCTCTCTCTAAGCTGAAACAAACAGACTAAGTGACTGTCTAACATAAAAGCCTTGTGCTTCTTGCACTAGATATTTGCTGGCTATGGATACAAATCTGTAGGTACAGAAAAAAAGGTAAGTAGTGAGAAACAGAAAGACAATTGAGGTAATCTGAGTTACCAAAGAGCACAATGTTCTGAAAACAAATTTGACTTTGCCTATCATTCCTGAAATGTTTACACATTTCCTGTCACTTTCAAAGTAAATAACTGGTTTATTGCTTACATCAAACCATAAACTATACAAAACACAACCAGAAAAAAAGAACAAAAGCATCCACAGAAATCCACCAACGATTTATTGTTAAGTGCTTTCATCTGCTGAATAGCTAGACTTCCTCAAAACAAATAAAAGCTCAAGAACAGTCAGCTTAAATACACAAAACCCCACCCAAACAATCCAATAAAACAATTAATGCTTGAGAGCATCTCAAACATCACAGAACATATAATGAATATATGTGAAAAGAAGATTTTTCACAACTTACTGATAAAAAATGTGATTATAAATATAAAACGGTATGAAAGATGAATAATAAAAATTGGCATATGAAAAAAAAATATATATATACATGAACATATATGCACAGAGTTTGACGTGTGCCCTCTGGTTTGCTTTAAGGGCTTTTTAAATTGTTTGTACCTATTTTGTGTGTCTGTTTTTTGGAGCTTTTCTCCACAGGACTCCATTGAAAACGGGTTCTTTTAGGCCCAATGGACTATCCTGGTAAACCAACTGCAACTGCAAATAAAATTGAAATTAAATAGCTAACATAGATTTCAATTTTAAAAGACTGGAAATTGAAATGACATCATTGAGCCCAGGGGGACGTCCAGCATTACACCTAAATTGCCACTTGAGTTCAAGAAACTCCAAATAAATGTCTTGCGGTCCACCCCTCGGATCACGCTCAACACAGTCAATGACAGTAAACTTAAAGGAGTGAGTAGGGTTGTCCTTAAGATGTCTATATAGTGTATTACGCTCATCCCTCTTACCAATATCGTAATTGTGTTGGTATATCCTGTATCTGAATTGTCTAATGGTCTTACCTATGTAAAAACATCTGCACCCTTGACAGAGTGCGACATAGACAATCCCCTTACTGTCACAATTACATTTCCTGTTGAAATTGATGGAACCAAAACCATATATAAAACATTCAGTGCCCTCAAGGACAAATTTACATTGTGAGCACTGACCACACTTGTTCATCTTACCTTGAATACATTTAGCTAGGGGTCTCTCGATCATCTTTTTAACATGGGTATCGTTTTGATAAACAATGACTGGCCTGTCCCCCACCTTCTTGAACACACTGGAATTACATCTACAAAACTTGTTTATAATCCATTTAATCTCCTTAAACTGCAAATCGAAAGGCAAAATCATTGCTTTATTGTACATACCAGTACAAGAATTAACATCAGATGCCACACTGTTGGCAATTGGCACCTGTACACTCCCTAACAGGGAAGTGTAAAAACCACCCATCCTTTTCCTTTTAACTTCAGCAAAAATTTCAGAGGGGTGGACCGCAAGACATTTATTTGGAGTTTTTTGAACTCAAGTGGCAACTTAGTTGTAATGCTGGACGTCTCCCTGGGCTCAATGATATCATTTCAGTTTCCAGCCTTTTTAAAATTGAAATCTATGTTAGCTATTTAATTTCAATTTTAATCTTGTATTATATGTGTATATATGTTCATATGTATATATATATATATATATATATATATATATGTGTGCATATATATATTTTTTTCATATGTCAATTTTTATTATCCATCTCATTCATATGGTTTTATATTTATAATCACATTTTTTATCAGTAGGTTGTGAAAAACCTTCTTTTCACATATATTCATTATATGTTCTGTGATGTTTGAGATGTTCTCAAGCATTAATTGTTTTATTGGATTGTTTGTACAGGGTTTTGTGTATTTAAGCTGACTGTTTTTGTGCTTTTATTTGTTCTGAGGAAGTCTAGCTATTCAGCAGATGAAAGTGCTTAACAATAAATCGTTGGTGGATTTCTGTGGATGCTTTTGTTCTTTTTGTTGCTCACATGTTAAAACATTGACTGTATGTCATTCTTCGCTCTGTGATGTAATTAGTTTCCAAAATGTGTGCCTTTTACTGCATAGCTAGCTGATTTGCACACGTATTGCTTGTTTTAAAACAAATGGATAAACCAGCCATCAGTTGTTAACAACAAGGGTATGCAACCATATAGCTTGAAAGACTCTGACGGGATGAAGATATAAATGTGTAGGATGTTCTTTATGGTATTAAGACTGAGGGATCTAAACATTCCATAATTCTAATGGTTACTATTTTAACTATACTTGGTTCACTTTGCAGTGCTTCTCAGTGAGTTATCTTCAGAGTTCAGCCACCCTCACAACAATGGTTTGCTTTTTCTGTTTTTATTGGAATCCCATTTAGTTTCTGCTTGGAATACCAAAAAGTGAGGAAACTGAATGTTATTTACCCCTAGTAGAATAATACTTAAAATAATGTATCTCATTTTTTGAGGGATTTCATTGTCATAGTGCAGAATCAGTTTGGAGTCAATATGTATCCTTGTTGATAAAATTTATGCAGCATTTAGATACTTCAGGTAGAAAATATGATCAGTTATTATAAGGACAGATGTTCAACACTTTAGGAGAAAAATTCTTCTAAATGGTACATTGTAGCAGAGTTTGACGTGTTTTATTTTTATAGCTACGTTTTGTGATTAAATTATTGTATATTCAATTAAATGACCACAGCTGTTATGACATGAATGTAACTTTTATTTGTGGTTGTATTGTGCATTCAAAAATATTTGATATATAGCAGCTGTTTTAGAGGCACAGGGCAATGCTGTTGAATCAGAACTTTTGTGCAGTAAAACACTGCTTTGGCATCCAACAGTGATGGACTGTTATTCATAACTAGTAAAACACTGCAACGTGGGTAAAACATCCACTTCAGATAATATTGTAAACAAAGTCCCACTGGCTATGTGTGCACAGCTATTTTTAATTAAAAGGTTTGGTAGATAACGTGGGTAACTCTGTACATATTGAACACATGCTTCTGTCCTGGTTTATTACATAAATTAAGTATGTGCAAGGCAGGTATTACAGTCAGTCTGCACAATACAGGCACTGCAACTCCATCATGCAACACAGGTAAAGCCAAACTGTTCACTTTGTTGGCATTATTTCAACAATATTAATTGTGGCTACAGTGATCAATCTGAAATATTTTCCTTCAGAAGAGATACCTTTATGTCATAACAAGACAGTCTACAGTGCACTAAGTATACTAATAATAATTATTACAGTATTAGTAGTAGGAATAGTGATAATCATAATAATAATAACACCCGTCTGTCAACCAGGTAGGTCCACTGGACAACCAGTCCCTTTTACTGGGTGACACAGGAGCAATGTCTAGTGATTCTTAACTTCTTAACATCAGCTAGGAATAAACTGATGTCAGCTGGCTTTTGTAATCGTGCTCTGCTGACATTGTTTTGTTGGCTAGGAATAAACTGATGTCAGCTGGCTTTTGTAATCGTGCTCTGCTGACATTGTTTTGTTGGCTAGGAATAAACTGATGTCAGCTGGCTTTTGTAATCGTGCTCTGCTGACATTGTTTTGTTGTTAAAAGACTTTTAAACAGTCTACTTTTGCAGCTGCCTGCAACTTTTCTGTATAGTCTTGCCACCTGCATTGAGTTTGTATGACAACTGCTGCTCATCACTGTGGTGTCACGACAGATAATGTATCACAGGTAGGATGCTACCTGCCTAATTTCATAGGTGTGTAACTAGTCTAGTACAACTCAGAGTTAGTTATATGCTTATGTTGTTGCTGCATATTAGTATTATGAACGAGAAAGTGAATGCTGCAAATAAATTCTCTACTAATGTGCTGTAGTGCAAGGAAAAGCATGCAGCTCAACTGTTTGGCCAAGTTTTTATTTATTTATTTTTTTATCATTGACCCATCATCTATCTGATTAGATTTTTCCAGCCATTGAGCATTGCATCACTAGTGCTCCATGGCATACTGAAAGGCAAACAGATTTCTGTAGTTAGCAGCTATTTTGTATTTAATTAACACAAAAGGATAGAAGTGCAATGCTTTTAGCAGAAGCTGCTGACTGTTTTTGCCAAGTACAGTGCTTGTAGCACAGTGTTTACTTTTTATTAATTCAGCAGCTGCTTATTGTTTTTGTCATGTAGCCCTCATCAGCTTGCTAAATACAGATTTATTGCAGGAGGCCACAGTTAAAATATTTAACTGTCATGATCTTTGGCTCTTGCTTAGAAAGCTAAAGGTTCTTCTCATTATCATTTGACTTCTGTTAAAAGCTAACTGCTTTTTATCAGCAAAATATATCACACATTCAAATGGAATTCCCAGTGCCTGAAATGATGCTTTTAATAGCTTTATAAAGGATTTTGCCAAAGTTTCTAATGTGTAGTATTCTTAACATTATTTTCCTCTCCCTTATCCACTGTTGTCTTTCGTAGTCCTGATGGAATTTGTTCTGGGTAACCGTTCACCAAGAGATGGGTTCTAGAGCATCATAATCTCCTTCATATTTGCTAGGTAAACATTATATTATCATTTCAATAAACGTGCCCTAGGATTCAGAGGCATGCTTTCTGCAATCATGCTAAAGCACTGCAGAGATGCTGAAGTTTGTTATGCATCCCAAAAGAGATCAGCAATAAACTAATAATAATCTCTCAGCCCAAGCTGTAACTACAAATGCAGCTTGGAATATCATCAAGACAAGTAACAAGCAAGTAGTGTGCACATTCTTAGGTTTGTAGACAAAGCCAATATTGTGACACTATGAAGATGGCTGTAAGCCACAGTATGTGCTCCATTGGGTGAGATAATGACCTCGTGGCGTCGACATGCCAGTGGCTGAACATGCTGTGGGGACCTAGCACCCACCCCCAATCTATGCGCCTCCATGACTGCTACTCAGTTTTTGTGCAGTCTCATAAGTTAGGGATGGGCAGAGACTAATACAGCCATAGCTGAGCTGTTTGAGATGGTGTCAAAATCTGTTTGAGATGGTCTGTGTGAAGAGAGTGCATGGACCAACAATATGGACATGTGGCATCAAGAAATTGAATGCAGCACATGCCCCTTTGTGATCCACAGTCAGGCTAATGCACTTCCTGTGTCTGGTCCATGTCTACCTGCAAAGATGTTAGCTCACCGGGAGGTGGGGTTTGGGATGTCTAGGACCCATAGCATCAGCACATTAACACTATGATCCAGTGTTGAAAACAATATGGGATGATATGGATATACATGCAGTCAGGATGTTTGTGTGCAGACCTCCAGTAGGTCAAGCCACCATTCATGGTCACAGAGCACTCTCTCCTCTGTGATTGCTGTGGATCATGCTTGTAACTTTCCCAGGGGAGGGTGCAGATGTAGCATGCACATTTCCTGCAGCTACCCTGGACTTGTCCACCAGACCTCAGTTACATGCTGCAACATTTACTGGAGCTGCTTACCAACACAGACATGCCCAAATGGACACACACAGAGGTGCAACACTTGCAAAGATTTTACAGCATGTTCCAGGGTCATACCAGAGTGCACAGCCAAAGACATCCAGATAATAGTTGTGCAGTGTAGTATGATGCCAGAACATGCTGCAGTGCACAGCCATTGTCTGGATGTCTCTGGCTGTGTACTACAATGCACAGCCTAAGACATCTATAGAGTGGGAGAGGGCTTTAGCAGGTCAAATACACATTCAGCAATGACTCAGATCTGTGGCAGGGCTTTATTGCAGCCATTCACTTCCATTGACTGTGGGTTTCTAGTTTGTATCACTAGGCATAACTCCAGGGCATATCAAGCATCACCAATAAAATGGCCATGTGTAAAAAAATCTCCTGGCAAAAACTATTGGTTTAAGTCGCATGTGAGTAAGATGTGGGGTCACTGGCTTCCAAGGCCTATCCAGCATCACCAAAAAAATAACCTCCTATAAAAATCACCCTTCCTAAACCACTGGTATAAGTTTCATGTGAGTCAGATGAAGGATTCATGGGGTATGTCCTGGAGGCCTGATGACGCATTGTATACTGTATTCTGTAAATTACATACCTGGCAGATGATGAAGTAAACCCTAATGGTTCAGATGACTTTGTCTTTCCTCAGGGAAACAGACTATGTCATAAACTGTCTGCATGGTGTTGCCTTTCTCCTTTGTATATTTGGAAAACACACATTCTTTCTCATGTGCTTTATAATGACATTGAGGAACTTGTGGAATATCCTTGAGGCAAACGCCAGGAATACAATCACCATGTCAATGGATTCACAGCATAAGGTGTGGTTTCAGAGCTTGTGGACATCTTTCTGTTCTGTAGGGCACTGGTAAAGTCATATCTTTAGTACTATGTATACTTATTCAGGTTTTGCAGATAAAGGCAACTTAGGGTAGGTTTAAAGAAAGTAACTCAGAGTTATGAAAAGGAAGTGAAACACAAAGGCACAGAGGCAAGTGTGAGAATAAGATTAGAATGTTTGTCATGCATTTAGAAAAGATAAATGGAGCATGTAGTTTAGAAACATTGTATTATGCATGAACAAGTAGAAGGACAGGAGCCCTACAAGAGAATGAGTGAGAATAGGAATGTGAGTAGAAGCTGGAAGGATGACAGTTCAACTTAGACATGAGAAACTATTACTTCTCTCAGAAGGTGGCAGGGCTCTGATTTATTCCCTGAAATAGTGGTATCGCAAAAAGCATCAGAAGATCCAGTTGTTCGCTGTGCAAAACAAAAATGATGAAAATAGACTGTGTTTGTGTGTGTGAAGGGGTATCTATGTTGGAGCTAGCTATAACATTTAAAGTGTGTTAGCTGACTGTATGTTTTCTTCCATTTGTGTCTTCATATTTTATTTATTTATTTATTTATTTATTTATTTAACATTTGTTTACCGGGAAAGTCTGACTGGGTCAAGAACCCATTTTCAGCAGAGGCCTGGGGATAAAAGCTCCAAATGATAGATGAAAGTTAAGACAATTTACATGAACAAGATAAAAAAACAGGTATTAAAGCACATATTAATAACTGAATACTAAATAAGTACATAGAGGTAGATACAATAATAAGTACAAAATAAGTACAGAGAGGTAGATACAATAATAAAACATATGCTAAATTAAGTACAGAGAGGTAGATACAATAATAAAACATATGCTAAATTAGTGGTAGATTGCAAACTTTTTTTTATATACATCAGGTAGGAGTAGGATAAAGAATGAGAATGCGAACATTAGATGCACGTAGATGCTTAGAAGGATGGGAAAGTTAAGGGTATAGAA
This sequence comes from Protopterus annectens, assembly GCF_019279795.1. Taxonomy (NCBI): domain Eukaryota; kingdom Metazoa; phylum Chordata; order Ceratodontiformes; family Protopteridae; genus Protopterus; species Protopterus annectens. Next base: position 1,963,239,612 of record NC_056737.1, read on the forward strand.
ATATGGAAAGTCTGTTAGTCCAATATGCTAGTGGTTAGTAGATGAATATGCAGACAAGTTCACATGTTGTGCACCGAGCAGTTTTCACAGTGGCTTCCCTCATTTTCTTCACCACCTAACTGCATTATGCCTGCCAAAGTATTCCTTCATCCTCAAGAAATCTCCCACCTATATACTTCTTATTTTCACACCCTCCCTTATCTCCTTATACAACGCAGCCTCATTCACTTCAAACCCTTGAATCCATACATTTCGCTCCTTAATCTTACCTCTAAGCTACCAAAAGAAAAGATATTGAAAAAATAATTGATCACATTTATTCAGATACTCTCAATGGTTCCAGCAGCCTATATCCTTGGTTTAGCTCACTATAGGAGCATAGCATGGGGGATGCTGGTATGATGAGAGCATAGCATGGAATACACTGGTACACTGACCATTCCATACACTAAAGGAAAATGCAGTATTGTTCATTTAAAATTGCCTAAACAAAGATAATAATACATGCTTTTTTTTAAAGAAATGTATTATCATCTTTGTTTAGACAGGATATAAGAATGAAATTAATAAAGTGGAGGGGGCAAAAGTTAAAAACACTTGCACTGAAGTAGTTCAGCCAAGTAATGCTGACTCCACACATCATCTCTGAGAGGCTTCAGTGTCTTTTACTGCACATTTCCACAGAATGTCTACTTACTGCCAGAAGTCCATGCAGAGAACACTAGCATATACCCAAACTACCTGCTCAGAGCTTTGCAGAATACTGTCCATCAAAGCTAAAAAAAAAAAAAAGAAAACATGTTCTTTGCACTAAATCTTAACTAGAGTGTAGTTAAATACAGGCAACAAAGGAATATTTATTATTTTACTTTGTTTTAAGACAATGATCAGTTGTTGATTAACTTCACCTGCTCAAGGCACTCACAAAAGCAAGCAATACATGCTATTAAACATGCAAAACAACTAATTGGGATTGGGATTTCAACTGCAGCCTCAAAGAACATGTGTGTAAACAGAGCCCATAGTTGGTGTGACACATTTTGGACTGTAGACAGAACAGGAGGGTATACATTATTATTTTCACATTTCATTTCGAGCTAACAAATCATGCGGACAACATGGGATAGAAAGTCTGTTTGTACAAATAAGCCATCCCACCACACATCTTCCAAACTTGTAATTCTGGTATTTTTATTAGCTAGCCATTTTACCAGCTAAAGATTTTGCAGAAAGCTGAAAACAAAGATTAGATCTGCCTGACACTTGCTATAACTACCAGTTTTCATTTATTCAGAGACACTGGTTCAGCACCTGGTTCTAAGAGGGATGTCTGACAGTCTTAGCATATAGAGCCCCATCTTTCTTTTATAGCCCACATTTGTGGGGCTAGCATACAGAATGTGTGATCACTTGCATCGGTCAGCTGTAATCGCAGCTTCTGTATGCAAATGCCACAAATGTGGGAATTCCTTGCAACAGAACTAAAACATATAAACCCATTCTCTAAAATCAGAACCTACCATAAAAATATTCAAACAAGTATCCTGCAAATTCTTTAACCAGATAAGTACAAGTTAGTGCATATACACTAACAGTTTCACTTCATATTAACCATAGTCACTTGGAAAGTAATTAACTCTATAAGTCCTTTATCCTTCAGTATATTTTTCTCTGTCTTTATTGTTCTTTTCATTTCAACAATTGTAAATTTTGTGCATAGCTTCAGCTACTGTAAGACTTCTTCCATTCAGATATTGCAGTCTGTCCTTGCATTTGTTTTTAACTAATTTTTTTGCATTGCATTTTTTTTTCTGCTCATAGGATCTGATATCAGTCTTCTGGCCCATTTGTTCTCTATCACTGGAGTAAGACATGACAGAGATGAGCCATTACTGAAGCAGCCATCAGTGGCAGATCAGGTTTTTCTGTTATGGCCCTACAATCCCTGCACATACTTGGCAATTCATGGGAACAAAGCAAGCAGTAGGGTATACATGCTGATTGTCTTTGTTTCCTCAAGGAATGTTACCAGAAAGCAGTCCCTTCTACCTTCCCTGAAGTATGGGTGGTGGTTTCCATGATCTGCACTGGAGAAGTTGTACTCCAGACTGTCCTCATCCCTCCCCTCCAGCAGGAGAGGCAAGTGGGTCAAGCCCCTTCATTTCTGTCTCTCATTTCCTGGCTCCCCCAGTGTTAAGGCTGCTAATTGAACCCCAGTCATCAGGTTTTGAAATTAGGGTTCCATCTCTCTGCACCATGGAATCGGATAGCTTTTAAATAAGGATTGTTATTCTTCAAAAAGTTTATACTTATTGTAGCCTGAATGTATGTACTCACAAGCGTGTAATTCATTTTTTGTATCATTTCCCAGGATAAGTCTGAAAATATATAAAAAAATACAAATAAGTCTTATGGTCTGAAGGGTGACAATCCTTTTATTTCACCTAACATCACTACCAGATATGTCAGTCACCTAACTCAGTCTAGTATAGTCCGTTACTGCTATCAACAAATGGCTAATGAGAGCAAACTGACAACTCTAACTGACTCAACATGTTGTATATATGAAGCAAAGTATTTCCAGCTTATAAGGTGTGACAGATGTAGTGTAAAGCACAGTAAAGTGACAGTGGACTTCTTGCCTATGTAAATATGTTGTAAACTGCTTCTTGATCATTATGCAAAAAATACCATTTATATTCAGCTGTTGTTATCCCTAAAAGAATCAACCATAAGACACAGTTGCATCTTGGGAGTATCCGTCTTCCTTAATTCAGTACAAGTCATTAGGCATAGTATATGAACACTTTCATCAGTTCTCTTTCAAAAACTTACTCCAAGGCTAGCTGCCACAATAATGTCACACAAGATGTAATTATAAGTAATACTGAAAACACAGTCTTGCTGTGTGAAACAAAGTCTCTATAGTGCAGAAGCATTTTTATGGCCATTATTCCGGCTTGCAAGAAAATTAGTTGACAGACAATATGATATTTACTTGCTGCCTTGGAGTCTCCCTATTAAATATCACTTGGTCATAACTAGCTGGGCATTTAGAAAGTGAGTGTTATAACTAACTCAGAGGGCTAATAGCCTCAAACTTTATTAGAACAGGAGTTTCAAGGATCTCACTCTTCTGCATGGCATTACAGGAGCAAAGCAGTCCACACACACACACACACACAGACACACACACACACACACACACACACAACAAATATTTACAAGTTCTGTTCAGTCAGCTTGACTGTAATGAATTTTCTTCCTTCAGTCCATCATTAAAATATTGACCTACATCTAGGACAAGGTATGGAAGGAAAAAGAAATGGTGTGAGTCTGCTAAGAATTATTAGGAAAAGTAAATTTATTTATTTTTATTTATTTATTCTACATTTGTTTACCGGGATAGTCCGACTGGATACATGTCCATTTTCAGTGGAGGCCCGGGGAGAAAAGCTCCACGTAGTCAAACATACAAAAGGTTACACAAGAAGTTAGAAAACAGTTAGAATATATAGAAACAAAGTGGTAATATATCTTATGTACATTGATTTAGTAATGTTCCCTAATAGAGACTCTGGACAGATACAATTACAAGTAAGACTGGATACATAGCATGGTAATGTAGTTAGATGTTATGATAATTACTGATTATGCTATTGTTTTATAACTTAATCCGGGTTGGTACATGGGCATAGCCAGTTCAATTTGAGATACTGTTTGAGTTTTTTTTAAGAGACTTTTGGAGGATTGTAGGGTTATATAGTTTGTCAAGGCATTCCAGGTTTTGCCAACAAAGTTGGTGAACAGGTTTTCACCAGCTGAGTTATTAGCTTTGTGGGTTTGCACCAGTAATTTGTCAGCTGACCGTAGGGATCTCAGGTTGCTATATGGCTTAATAATATTTATGAGAGAGGGGGTATCTTTAGGGTGGTACAGAACTTTGTGAGCTATTAGAAGTTGATTGAATTGAATTAAACTGGGCAGTTCTAGCCATTCTAGTTGTTTCAGGTTCTGGCAGTGGTGGGTTCTATAGGTGGAGCCAGTGGCAAATCTGGCAATATGGTTGTAGGTATGGGACAGCTTACTTAGTTTGATTTTATTGAGGTTTGAGAGTGCAGGTGAGGCATATAAAAGAGTAGAGATTAGGTGTGATAGGGTGATTTCAGTCCTAGCCAGTGGGGTTGAGTGTCTTGTTTCTATACAGTATTCCAAGCTTCTTATTGATGGTCTGTATGGTTTTGTTGACCTGTAGGTCAAATTTGAGATTATTGTCTATGATAACCCCTAGATGTTTAGTGTGTTTATCTGTAGAGATAGTGGTGCCATTGTTAGATGTGGCAGAGAATGAAGTGGTGCCATTGTTAGATGTGACAGAGAATGAAAGTATGGCAGATCTACTAGTGGGGGTGAAGAGTAGAAATTTAGTTTTATTGGGGTTCAGTAGTAGGCGTTGGTTGGTGAGCCAGTTATCATTAGTGTTAAATGTATTTTGAGTTAAGATTTGTAGTTCGGATGGGGAGTTGGCTGAACAGATGAGAGTGGAATCATCTGCATATTGAATACAGGTAGATTTAGGGATAGCAGTGTGAAGATTATTGATAAAAATAGAGAAGCGTAGTGGGCCTAGTATGGACCCTTGAGGGACACCAAGTGTGAGAGGTAGCTGACTGGAGAGTTTGCCCTGCCATTGTACCATCTGTTGTCTACCAGTTAGGTAGGACTGGAACCACTGGGTAGTGTGTATGTTGAGGGAAATGGAATTTAGAGAAAGAATGAGAGAAGTTCATGGTTGACCATGTCAAACGCTTTTGATAGGTCAAGAAAGAGGGCGGAGGTTAGCCTATTGTCATTTCTGTTATTGTTTATGGCATTAGTAAAGGAAAGCAAGGCTGATGTGGTGCTGTGGTATGGCCTGAAGCCATGCTGGGAGTTGGATAGTAAGTTATTTTGTGTAAGGTATTGCATTAGTTGCCTGTGTACACATTTCTCCATTATTTTGGCTAGTGGGGAAAGAATGGCAATGGGTCTTTAGTTGGACATGTCTATTGAGCTACCACCTTTATGGAGTGGGATGAAGTGAGATATTTTCCAGAGGGAGGGGATAGCATTTTCGGATAAGGTTCTGTTGATGAGGATAGATACGGGATATGCAATGGCATCTGCAGCTATTTGTAGGTACTCTGCAGGGAGGAGGTCAGCAGCGAGGGTGGTAGGTTTTAGTTTTTTAGGAGAATTTTGATAATACTAGTGGATATTGGTTGGAGGCTAAATTCGGGGTGATTTGTGAATAAATTAGGCATGTGGTTTAAGTTTGTGGAGGTTAGGTGATTTGCTAGGGATTTGATTGTTTCGGTGAAAAAGTTGTTATAAGTGCTAGCTGTGGTCTCTGGGGAACTATAGGTATGGTTAGCTGGGGTTGGGGTGGTAGAATGTCCTGGATGAAGTAGTTGATTTAAGCCTGCCCAGAACTTTTGGGGGTTGTTTTGGTGTTTTTGTAGGAGATTATGGTAGCAATGTAATCCCAAAATATGAAATAACAGAAGTTGAAAATGCTATCCTAAAATCCAAGAAGTCATTCACCTGTCATAGTGTACAATTAGTATGTTTGCATTTAGAAACCGCTATCAGTATATAATGTAGTCAACCAGCTGCAAGCAACAACAAAAAAATATTTTATTTATCCCTTTGCTTATCCAAGACGTAACAAAAAATCAGTTTAACATTTCACACAAGCTAAAATCTTGCTTTCCAGATCTTCAGGCTGGTCTCTGTTGACCTTACAGCATTCTCTGACCACTGCTTGCACCTGACTGTGGCCACCAGTGGCTTCTGTTGTGGCTATACTGTTTAACTGGAGATGACTTTGCAATCACTGATTTTACCTCAGTGACCTCTCCTTACTAAGAGGAAGTCCACCTGAGTTGTATGTTGGCCACTCCTATATGTGATCTTGTGACAGTCTCTCTCTCTAAACCATGTGTTGACCATCATCAATCCATTTGGCAGACAGAAGTCTGGAAGGGCTTCTCATTATTTATTCCTGTTATCCCACCCATGTGGACCCAGGCAGTCCTTATCTCCTCTTCTTTCTGTCCCAATATGTGTATTCAGGTCACTCACTATCAACACCAATTCATGTTATTCTGCTTTATCTAGTAGGTCCTGCAATAGCTGTCTGAATGCACTCTTTCCCTCACTATCACTTTGTTGTGAGGCATAGGCTGAGATTATGAAAACTGCCCTATAAATTGACTGGAACCTGATTGCCATGAGTCTCTCTGTAATTGTAATGACATCTCTCACTGTCTTCTGAAGCCTCTCCCTCACCACAATTGCTACATCTTTTCTAGCCTGTCCTCCTCTTGAGTAGTAGACTCTGGATCCCAAGCCAATTGGCTTTGCTGCACTGCCCTTCCATCTTGTCTCTTGGATGCATAGGATGTCCAGCCTCCTCCTTACTATCTTAAGCTGCATCCTTTCACTGAACCTACATTGAGTATAGCAATTCTTAATTTGGCAGGTCAATTGTTTTTATGTCCAGCTTTCACTCAAAGGAGCTAACTTAGGTAACCTAAGCTGGGCAACTGAACAATGGTTGGCCAGTAGCTTATTGACCACGGCTGCTGAGCATTTTCTTTTAATGGAAGGCACACAGTGGCCAATAGGGGCACATATTTTTCTCCCACTATTATCATGAGTCCCTGGCATAGGTCAGAATAGGTTGGGTACTCAATCCACTTATCACTGGCAAATAACCATGCCCATTGGGTAACTAATATTCACCATGACCAAATCATCAAGAGCCATATTTTTACACAGTTGAGTAGCTAGCCTTACCATAGTGCGCAGTCTGTGATCTGTGTTCCTGAGGATACTGTACTCCATAGTAGATGCCTAAAGCAGTTGGTCTCTACAACTCTTCCTCTTATAAAGTGCCATCTAAAGTATGTGCTGCTGCCCACAACTACATTCCTGGGTGAGTTTAAGATGAAGACACTCAACATATTTTTCAGAGGTGGGAGGAACCCCACAGAGCCACAGGGAGAACATGCAAACTCCAAACAGGCATCGGTCAGAGGTCAGGATCAAACCTTGTGCATGGGAAGGAAGCAAAGACCTTAACCATTATGCCAACTGGTATCTACCAATTAAAAAAAAAATTGATATTTATAAAATCATAATCAGGTCCCCCTTATCTGGCTTTATACCAAGTGTAAGCATGTATTCTATACATAATTTTTTCATACCTTACACCATTGCCTCTGACATGACAAGGGTACCATTTGAATCTTTCTAATTCATTTCTCCACTTTCTAGACACAAAGCATCCTTCAGTTTTAGTGCAATGACTGCATAAAAATTTCACTCTTCCCATTTTATTAGCTCGCAACATAAAATGAAGTGACAATCAAGCTCCTTGAGACACCTTTTAAATATTTTGTGTGTTATTAAATGTATAGCATATTCATTGTTTGTTAAGGCTGTGGATACTTATTAGAAAGTAAGCTTGTCTCTTTATACATAAAAATGTGCGGCTAGATAAAAATATACAGCCATCTTGTCTTTTATTGTTAGCCATTCATTTTTAAGGGCAAATACAGTGTTGTGAAACTCGACATTAAATTTTATCTTCTGTTTATTTACCTCATTTAATAAGTGACACCCACCCAGCCAAAAGAAAAATGTGTAGATTTTAACTATAGCTTTACATGGATTCAACTGTATCTTAGGAAAACTGATGTAATTTAAATAACGTCTGGAATGATTTGCAGACTTATTTTCTAGGGGGTGGCTCCTTGGAAGTAAATGCAGATAAAATAAAATTGCCGGAAAACTATCATTCTTGTTGCTCTCAAGAGGTGTAGATTTAGAATTTGATTTGATGGGTTAAGTTGAGAGGGCATGCTATCATAAGAAGTATTTTGCTATTTGGGTTAAAAGTTATTTGTCACTTTTGAAAATCCAAAACATTTATTTTTAAGAAAGATGCAAAATATTTTACTAAGTTTTCTTTTAACATTAACGTGAGATTGTACCAACAAAAAAACAGTCGTCAAAATACATTGTCATTCTATTGATGCAATTAAGCTGAAAAACATAAATCAATATTTTAATATAATGTCCCCATCAGATGGTCTAATTAATTTTTATGAATGAAAGAATGATGTAAACTGAACAACTAAAATATTAAATGAATACTTGTATAGCACTCTTAAGGCAAGGCTCGTCTTACACACAATAAATCAGTAGGTAGACTGTTTCATAGACTTTGGATGTACTATCAAATTTATGAGACAATTTAAAGCATTATTTACGTGGCAATTAATGCTCTAGTCTCATAATGTTTAAATTAAATAAAACATCTAGCTTAATTTTGAAAAGCATTCACACAACCAAGCTGCAGTTAAAATAGTTTAACTGCTTATACTTTACAGTATTTTAAAACTTTTCACTGTCTAAGCCTCATTTGTCTGTTTAATGATATAATCCATTTAATACCAGTGCCATCATTTCATTAAACTGCATAACATGATATTAGAGTTACTTCTTCACTCGAATTAGACAGAATTATTTCAAAATGCATATAAATTGTGCTTTCATTTTTATGGAGCCTGTCTTTCTTATAAAAATATAATCACCATCTTTTCTCCACTGAATGTGATGCTTATATAAAACAATAAACAGGTTTTCTGTTTTTTATGCAGCAGATTGCTTTTATGAGTATGTTAGTAATGATGTAATCATGAGCTGGTAACATTTTTCTGTGGTAATCACTGGTTCACAAACTATTCAGACTACCAGCTGCTAAAACAGAATAAATATTATAACATATTTAGCAGACAGTGCATTCTCTTACTGATTGTACGTTACATTTTATCTGTATGAGTTTGTCGTACATTCCTGAGTTTGATTCCCTTTGCATCCTTTTTCATGTTGTCTCCTATCAAGGCATTTAAAACACACATACCTCTGGAAAACAGACATTGTACCTAATACATTTTACAAGTAAACTAATGCATAAATAAAGACTTTTTCTATTTATCAACTGCAGAATTTAAGGCATTTGCAGATAAACTGAGTATAATAGTTAGATCATTAAATAAGGTTTTAAGAAGTTAAAGGGGACATGTTTTTAAAAGCGTATCCTTTATCAGATGAGAGACAAATTTAGTAATAGTACTCCTTGTCAAATAATGCATTTAGAACAAATGATTATTCTCTTGTGGTATGTAGAAACATCCAGTGGTTTGCTAAGTTTAAACTACTTTTGTTGGATTAAGAGCTGAACAGAACAAGGGGAGCTTATTTTTGAACATCATCTGCAGTCATCTGTTAGCCACAAAATCTAATTCATCTAAGACTAGCAACTTATTGCAAATTGTACCTCATTTTACTACTGCTGGCATAGTCTGCCCACACAGGTCTATGCCAAGTGTTGTATGAGCCCTTATTATATATGTCTGCCCCTTCATTGTGAGATTCTAGTGCATAAAGTTTAGAAAAAACTTTGAAGTTAATCTTATATTTTGTGCTTCAGTAACTATATTACTGTCTAGTGTCTATTGAGCATTAAATGATGTCAAATCTTTCCCTCCCCTATGATTTTGCCCAGTAGCTCCTCTGAATTTCCTCTGTCATATGTACTTGGAAATAGTGACCAAACACACTGGTGTATCAGTAAGGAATGTGAACTGAGGCTGAGTCACAAAGCTAAATAATCTTCTTAAACAAAATAAGATTGTTTTTAAGTCCTAAAAATTTCAGGAGGGACACACAGTTAACAGACAGATCAACTCCCTCTATCCTACAGTCAATCTTCAGAACAAAGGTGAAAATCTTACTGTCTTTTCATACTCACTGTCTATGAATACTTTGTAAGTAGATGAGCTGCAGTGAGACATTCGAACACTATCACAGCTCTAAGCAGAATCCTCCACTACATTACATGCTTTCTCCTCTATAGCCACACAAAGCACAAATAAACTATTTTAGTACATCCCCTCAGTTGGCTCATGGACTTTACTATAACTTCGTAAAGCCTTGTGAAACACTTATTTTTATCTCAGTAATTCAGCTATCTTTATTTTCCGGAACTTCCAATCTACAGTATTTAAAAGTCTCCCAAAATATCCCCCATTCCTAAGGCAATATCCCTTTTCACTATATCCATTCTTTGGCCCATAAACATACTACCAATACCCATTAAAAAAGAAGGATGTGACTATACAAGTGACTGATTTTTTTTAAATATTACTAGCCTACACCATCACTCACTACACAGCTTTAGACATGGGTACTGCATCATCACTATTCTACTTTCTTTAACCAGTATTATCTCTGGAGTAAGGAAAAGTTTAAGCAAAGCTCCCCCCACTTCATATCTTCTGCTGGAAGATCTCACAACCCATGGTCTTGACTGTTCTGCCTAAAACTAGTTTGATTGTTGTATTTACAATTGCTCAGCCATTCGATAGGAACCTGTTAACTGCTTCCAGAGTCAACTGAAGAATACCTCAGAGCTCCATACATCATCTCTTGCTGTTCACCATGTTCTTGAAAAAAGACCTCTCATCTACCACTGGGTCATTGTCAGCTGCACAAATGCTAATTTCAGCCTCTAACAGGACCTGCACCTCTCTCTACCAAGTCAAATACCAAACATCTCACCATGATTATTGATAAAAGCCAAACTTTTGAAGTCCAGCTTCAGTCAACCACATTCATAATGGACTATACTTAACAAACTATCTAGAATCTGCCCACACTAATAAACATCTACGAATATTTTTGGATATCAAACTACCATTTAGTCAACAGAATTTAGTATTTTCAAGCAGAACCATGTCTAGTTCATCTGATGCCCTGTGCAGTCCCCTTAACTATTGTACCCACCAACTTTTAAACTGATGCGCATAAAAAAAAAAAAAAGAAAAAAAACTCTTCTACTCTGAAATTATAGACAAGCAGACTGCTTCCTGTAGTTAAATGACCACAACTATCATGCACAACAATTATCATAATACAGAGTTCTTCAACACTTCAGCCATGATGACAAACGCAGTATTGGTTTCTGAAAACATTGGCAGTACTGTACTCCTGCACCATCAGCACAGCTCACTCTAACCTAGTTACAGCTCCATAAATAAAAACAACACAGCAGCCACAAGGCTAATAAACTAAGAAAAAACACTGGAAAATAAAAAAAATTGAGCCATCAAGGCAGTAAAGTTGTAGCAAACAGTTTCATACAGCACCAACAGACTAAGCGCTTTCACCATAAAATTTAATTGGCTTCTTCAGAGTCAAACCAAGATAAATTATAGTTGTATACTCAAGGTAATAATCAATCATTCAATTAATTACATCAAAAACAAAGAATAACCCTAAACTTAGTTACATTTCTTTTGCTATTGAGAAAGTTTCAAACATTAGAAAACACTATAATGTGTATAGTGTTAGTTAAAAAAAATTTAAGTGATGTAAATGCACAAAGGATAAAAACAGAAATATTAGTGATAACAGCCAAAACTGTGCCTCAAATGCTCTAGAATACAGTCCTGAAGTCTCCTGATGGTCTTTCCTACATAAAACCCATACAGGATAGGCATGTGGCTAAATAGACTACCGTAGTGGTATTGCAATTGCATCTTCCAGGGCAACCTGTGGTACATTCATACCCCACCACCCACTGACACACTAGTGCCATCATTAATAGAGGTTCTGATTAAAAGGGGCACTACATTTAATCTGATTTTAAAAGCAGGCTTAATGGTCAGAGTGGCTAAGGACATATTTGATTCACATGTCCTGGTATTGCAATACAATGAGGGACACCAACATTAGTGGTCAGTATAAAAAGTTTATGGGATGTACATTTTGACAAAGAAATTAAAGAAAAGAAAATTAGGGTTCCAACCTACGATAGTCTATTGTAGGGGTAGGAACCTTAAAAACATGTTGGAGAGTGGAATTACAATAAAAGTTACACACAGATCTTTAATGTACAGATGTGGTGCATGTAAGGTTTGTAAAAATATTAGTGATGATACTAGTGTGTCAGTGGAGGGGGGGGTATGAACGTACCATAGGTTGCCCTGGAAGATGTAATTGCAGTACCACCATGGTAGTCTATTTAGCCACATGCCTATCCTGTCTAGGTTTTTATGTAGGAAAGGCCATCAGGAGAATTCAGGACCGTATTCTGGATCATTTGAGGGACATCAAAAATAAAAACACCCACAATGCCCTATATATTCATACATTGGAATGTCTAAACTTCAAAAGATTTGCATTTCTTGTTATTGATACGGTCTGTGGTGATGTTAAACTTGAGTTGGAAATTAGGGAGGCTAAGTGGCAGTTTAGATTGAATGCCTGCTGCAAACCTGGGTTGAATTACTTTGTTTCAATAGTACCCTTTTTGAAACAGAGGGCTACAGAAATATGAGTTATTTATAATTTTAAAAAATGTTTTCTTTTCTTTTCTTTCTTAAAATTTTACTGCTGTCTGTTATCATCAATATTTCTGTTTTATCCTTTGTGCATTTACAGCATTAAAATGTTTTTTTAACTAACATTTGTACATATAGTGTTTTTTTAATGTTTGAAACTTTCTCAATAGCAAAAGAAATGTAGCTAAGCTTAGGGTTGTTCTTTGTTTTTGATGTAATTAATTGAATGATTTATTATTACCTTGAGTTTATAGCTATAATTTAGCTTAATTGGTTTGACTCTGAAGAAGCCATTTAAATTTTATGGCGAAAACACTTAGTCTGTTGGCGCTGTATTAAACTGTTTGCTACAACTTTACTGCCTTGGTGGCTTGATTTTTTTTCCCCTAGTGTTTTTTCTTAGTTACAGCTCCATATTCAAGGAAAAATATTCACAGTGCTAAGAGTCTGTTATTGGGCAACAAGTTCCTTAATAAGAACACTCATATTATAGGAAAGCATTATCATCCTTATTCCGGAATATTGCATTACATTAAGGATCGTGCTTCTTGAAAAATACCACTATTAGACATTTGAAAAAACACCATGTTCTACTTTATCACTGTGCCACTTTAATCATCCATTCAGTTTTTTTGTAAACTTCAGTATAACTGTATCACTGTCCTTCCTCAATTCCACATTATCATGACATACACTCACGAGATCCCTCTCTTCCAACCACCTTAATATTTACTCAGCCATGACTTCTAACTGCACCATCACCTCCAACAGCAAAGCCTCTTCTTATGAATCAAAAATATAGAACTCCTTCCCTCAAATAATTTGATGTCACTCTACTACTTTTGATTTTAAAGCAACGTTGAAGTCATATCTCACAATACTTCTCAGCTGAAAATATTACAAAAGCGGCATTTCTCAAACCGTATATCTGGACTCTATAATAGTTACTCATTTTAACTTATTTTCTTTCCTTCGCTCAACTATGGCCTTATTACTTTTTTGGATGTCCATTTCTGTAAACTGACCAAATCATTCCAGTTAGCATCTTAGTAACACCTTATATTAAGCTCAGACTGCTAAGCATGTTACATTTTCATTTATATTTAGCCTCATAACTTTATTTTATATTTCTCATTGTTTAATTTTTCCTTACTACTACTCTTCACTTGTTTTCTATGATCCTAGCCTGTTATATGTTAATTTCTCATAATCCAACACTATAATATTCTGTTTTAGAAATATGCATCTATATAAGCAGGTTTTTGTATCCAAGTACAATTAGATTATGGTTTAAAAGAGGCCCTTTTGGTCTAGTTCACATATCTACTCAAAATAAAATAAAATTAATTTCAGTCATATGAGACATGAAATAAGAAAATGGTGCAGGTATAAAAATCTGACAGAGAAATAAGATCGATCAGCATCAAATTAGGTTGTGGAATCCTCTCAACTTTAAGAATTTAACAAGTTGCATAATTTGCTTTGTTTGGCTAATGAAACTCTCAGGAGGTATATATAAAGCTCATATTTGAGTATTAGGTGAAGCTTACTTAAGATAACATTGTGGGACCCCCAGAAGTTCTATTTATTAGGTCAAGAATTATGACTATAGAAGACGTAGAGAAGTTAGAATGGTCTGGTGCAACAGAGCTCAGGGTAGATTATATATGAATGATTATAGTAGGATAATTCCTTTCCAAACCAGTTTCTAAAATCCACTTCTCAGGATTCTATGTAATTATTGTTAAAAATATGTTAGCTTGAGATAAGGGATTTTTAAATGGTTTATTTGAATAAGAGCTTTTGGATTGATACCTACTTCTGCATAAAGTGATGAGAGAGCATTTACATGTGGGAGAGCTCAATATAATTCATCCTTGTAATAGTAATCTCAAAAAATTGAGACCTGAGCAATTAAATGAAATTTAAAGTTTAAAATGTTAGAGTCTTATTTCTGTTTGAGTTTTATTTTCCTTCTAAGCTAAGTTTCTTGTTACCAGAAATAAAATAGATAATTAAACTTTTGATTTTACTATAATTTGGTTTGGTAATTTTACAAAAACTGTTACTGATGAGAGAAAAGATTTTTGGGAATATTTATATCTGGATTCTATATCATCTAATCATAACATTTCATTTTAATCTGTCCTAAACAATTTTTGATATGATTCTGCATTCTTATTAAACTAAGTGTGGAAGAATTGTCATGAATTATTTGAGTCAAGATACTTTACATTTTGCAGAAAGCCTTAAGTCCCCCCCCAAGTGTTCTTATGTAAAGAAATAGTGATAAAAAGACAATGGCCAGATAACTGACATATTAAAATTTTGTATGCAATTAAAAAGTATACTGAAGGAGTTTTCTTTAAAATGCATCTGGAATGACTTGAAGAGTAAGAACATGTGCAGTAGAATGTTACTGACAAAAGCAATGTATAGAATATGGTGTCTGCATAGTGGTGTGAACATTGGCTCCAGATAATTATCACCATTAAAGAGACACCCCAACTCCACATGCAAAAAATGGGCTGTAGATGGATCGATGTGTGTACTGCTCATATTCTAAACTGAACAAATGGATCTGAAGAAAATGTCTAGAAATATATGTTAAAATAATGACCAGATAAACCAGTGGTTTTTGCCCATTTTTAATAATGATTTGGTTAAATAAGGAACCACTGAAAGATCAATAATGCAAACATAAACAGCTTACCAGCACATTTCTAATGACAAAAATTTGAATTTGTTGAGAGTTTTACAAAATAATTGGGAATGTAAACCTTGTAAAAAGCCTTGCAGACATTTATAGATTCTACTATAGTTTATTTTTTTTTATCCTGGAATTAATTTTAAAACCATATGAATATTTCACAAGTATATATTAAGCTTAAATTAAGGTATTAGGTAAAATTTGCTTATGATAACTCTGGGGTAATCCAAGAATTTCCTTTATTGGGTCAAGAAGTTTCAGTTTAGAAAACAGAGAAAAGTTAGAAGGGTCTGGTCTGGTATTATTTTGAGTTTTTGCAGGGAGTATGAAATAAACATGGTATGGAATGCTGTTTTAAAAACTGTGCACTACAGAATTAGGAACATTTTGTACAAGAATAATAAGGACATTTCTTAAAAAAAGATATTGACCTGAGGGTGTCTGTATCAGGGCTGTGAACAAATATGGGTTGGAGCTGCTAAAATGGTCTTTAAACCAATTATCTTTTCTATCACCCTGTTAGAGATAAAAGGGTGATAGAAAAGTCAAATATGAGTAAAAGAAATGGTCAGTTAGGCCAAGTTTTGAAAGAGTTTTGCTTTTAAAATGGACCTAAATGCTTCCTTTGAGGAAATGGAATTTGCAATAGCGTTCCATGGTGCCTCATTTAAGTTGGGTCAAATATGTTATTGGGTACCGATGAATCTTTATTGTTTTTCTTAATATGAAAATTATTGTCTTTGTGATATTATATTGTTATAGTACATTTTTAGAAGAATGAATTATATTTGTTCATTCCATAGTATACTCATCTCATGTTGGAAGACCAAAATAATTATCTTGGCATTAGCTATTTTCAATGAACTGGTTAAAACATTGTAAGTAAGCTGACCCTCATCTTCATAAGTTGAAGTCATACTGCTTTTCTAAAGTTTCAGGCAACTTTTATGAAAAGGCATTGATTGTTTAAATTTTTTTGTACTGAAGAGAGATTTTACCCATTAAACATCTAATAATAATGTGTTAGTCCAGTCCATTAATTTCTATGTTTAACTCCCTGTGCAATGAGGAAGCTTTTCCTAAAACTTGCCCATCCATCTAACCTAACATTCTGGTCTTAGTTGTCTTTGGCTCATTCCAGAATGGCCCATATTAGAATGCTTCATGTACCCTACTGCTTTGGAAGACTGGAAATCAATAATGGGAATCTAGTGTGATTGCAATTATTAGCTCAATGTAATTGGATATAACTGCATAACAGATGCAGAAGGTAACTTGGAGGGACTGAACTTTTTTTAATAAATGGTAGTTTCAAAACTGAAGACCAGAAAAGTCTTTTTGAAATCAGGACTTAGTAGTAAAAGAAAAGGAATATGCTTTCTCAGTGGCACAGCAGTATTGCTGTCTCACAGTATAAGATGTTCTTTGTTTTAGCTCTTGGCTGGGGAACCTACTGCATGGAGTCTACATGTCCTTCGTGTTTATGCAGGTTTTCTCCGAGTTCTATATTTTATAACAATATCACAAATACATATAGCAGGTAGAATGTCTACTCTAAATTGTCTATAAGTGAGTGTGGAAATAGTCTATAAGTGAGTGTGGTGTACAAGTTATACAAAAAAAAAAAAAAAACGTTTAATATCTACCTTGCCTAGTAACAGCTCTGGATGGTGTCACCTATATGTGGAAATATAACAAGAGACAGATGTGCCTTAATGGCATTTCAGGGATTCTTTGTCAGAAGGGTAAATTACTCTGACAAGGCCAGTTAAGCCATAATGGAAGGGTCGATCAAGGAGGACTATGGACAAGGTGAGTGTGTTACGCAAATGATTTTTCTTTATTTTAAGAATAAATTCCTTCTTTCAGCCAGCTTTGCAGTGAATGTACTAAAATGGTTCAAAGTATTGTGAGTTTAACTAGGAAAGGTTTCTTATTGCCATGTGACATATATACACTGGAATAAGGAGAACTGGGGGAACACTAATGGGATACAGAGCTCAAGCACTCCAAAATGACCTTCCAGATCCACTTTGAGAGATTCAAATGTAACGTTAAAAATGTTGTTTCTACTATGGCTCTTAGGGTTTAAATTCAGTAAACCTTCAAATGAATTAAACAAGGCAATCAAAGCTTCGATGTTATGAAACTTGAAAAAAGCATTATTTGCAGTGGGAAAACCTATACTGCACCTCCAGCATTGTCTTATATTAAATCAACAGTTACACAACCATTTTGAAAAGCCAACCTTTTTGTTGAATCATTGATTCACTGCCATTCCACATACAGAACCTGCACTGCCAGTGATGTCCAATATTGCATGAGATCAGGCATTTCAACAGTGGTACATTAAACTGCATATTTTTAAACCCCATTTACTTTATAGTGTAAGGAAGCTAACTAACCCTTTAGACTTCATTATATTCTTACGTTGGAGTTGGATATTAATCTGTTATTATTTCCAATATTTTAAGACATTGTGTACTTCTTACATGTAAACAATACAAATGATTCTATCAAAATTGGCATCTCAGTGTGCCCTGTGTGTAATGTTCAGTCTTGTGAATCACTCACTCACTAATGGAAGAGTAAGACAAGTGATTGCCTTGGGGAGATGCTGTCATCCACATGTGTAACTGTGACATTGGTGTCCACGTCTTTGAAATGAGGAGGTAGTTTCTCCACTGTGGAAATACAAGGACCTTGTGTTCTGCAATAACACTTGTTTTGATGTTACGGAAACTACTTTACTCACTAATTTACCTTAGCCTGACAGAACAATGGATGAAACTTTGCAAGAAAGGAGGTGCAGCTTGAATGGCTATGTTTTAAATGTTCATAGTAGACACAGGGAAAATTCAGGGTAAGTACTGGAAAATGTTACTTTTTCGTGTTATGGATATCATTAATGCACACTGGCATAACATTAAACATGGCCATTATCAAATATATCCTTCAGAAGTCTTGTAGAAAGTGAAAAGACAGAGAATGGACAGTTGAGGGAAGTTATGATTACTGCATATTATAACTAAATAAAAGATATGGCATCTAAGTCCAAGGAAGTCATTCTTCCGCTGTATTCAGCATTCATCAGACCTATCGTTACATATTCAACAATTGAAATGTCCACAGAGGTTCCTCACTAAAAGAATACAGGGTGTAAGTAATATGTCCTGTGCAGACTGCCTCAAGGTCCTATCCCTGTATTCTGTCTTCTACAGGCTTTTAAGGGGAGATCTATGCCTGGCATACAGGGTATTGTCAGACCCCACTCTGATGGACTTCCAGCATATCCACAAAACAAAAAGCATCAGAATTTACCTGTTCTAAAGACTTAAACCTTGCCTGTGAAAAAAATAGGACCTGCTGAAGAGATAGCTATGTATCATAGAGACTACCCCTATCTATGGAACAGACTCCCCATCCATGTGAAGCAGAGTTCCTCCCTAACCCAATTCAAGCGCAATTTGGACAATTGGATGGGAAACCAGAAATGCATCCCTGGTTTGGCACCTAGGTGTCTAATGCAAACAAGTAACCTGCAAATGGTTCATCTCCCAGACCCATGCTTACACTTATCCAGGGTATCAGAACTTGTCAGATATTTTGGATGCATGGCTAGACTTAAAAAGGCCCTTGTGGTCGTTAGCCTAGTAAACACCTATGACAAAGAAAAGTAAAAGTTGTCCTTTGACTCTAACACAGTAAAATCAAAGATAAAACTAGAGATTCCACTTCCTGACTTAATCCAGCTCACCAAACTACTCCTCTGTTAAACTTTAGTAGCATACATTAAAAATCTAGTGACTAATCTGAATGTTTCTTATGCACCTTTTTAAAGAATTGGAAGAAACAATGAATAGCAACATGCATGTGTAGCATATAGAATGTCATTGAATCGGAGAGGGTAATAGCAAAGTATCCATATAAAATAATAATTATACATTCATTTATTTATTGTCCAGTACTCTCCTTCATCTAAGTCAGGGTTATAGCCATTTAAAAGTCATAAGATAAGCCTAAACACATTCTCGAATAGTAATGAAATAAAGTGTGTACCTTGTAAACATGCTGTAGTACAAATACACCTTAAAGGTACTCATAGAAAACAAAGAAAGACCAATGTGCATGTTGGATTTAAAAAGAAGATAGATGAAGAAAATGTAAATTGATCCATTCCATGATGCAAGGAGTTAAAACCCTAACTGTGACCCAGATGATTTAGGATTGGCTAGTCATCTTAATGCTGGAAGAGTGACCAGTGGAGGGCAGGAGTGAGTGACTATTACTGTCTTACTCCTGTTTAGTGTGCTGAGTTTTGGTGTGGCAGAGGCAATCATCTCAAAGCATGAAATAGTAAGGCTTGTATCAAATCTAAGCATATTTGCCAATTGAAAAGTAGCTGGAAAAGGCATGGATTCATTGTTTATAACAGAACTGTGCATATTTCAGCTGCTCATCATCAGAAAAGAAACTATGAAATGCAAAAGGTGAGAAGAAAACCTCATTTACATAAGTAAGTTGCAGATGTTTTAACACATCTCATTTGCATAGCATTATTGTTTGCAGAAGATATGTCGATCACTTCCTAACTACCGTGCTTACGTGCGGCTTATGTCTCTAAATCGCATCATGCTTACAAGTTGTGATTCAGTGTAGCTAGTGCAAATACCTGCTGTGTTTAAGCAGAATGACTATGCGTATCATCCTAAAAGGGGCAGAAAGTAGTATTCACATAGTTCAGAAAGTCCAGTGGTGGTTTACCAATAAAAGAAGGATGTTCATTATATTAATCACTGCTGCAGTAGTTTTAACTATATGGGTTATATCCTGCCAAAGATATAACAGCCAGCCAGTTTCCAAAGCTTCAGGCCACCTTCCACAAATCTAAACTGTCAGACAGTTTAAGTTGAGGTGACTAAAATACATGTTTGGCCCCCAAACTTTTCAGACCCTTTATCTGCTGAAGAGTATGCTTCCCAGATTTTTTTTGAGGATTGAAAGTCCGCTTCTGCTGTTCCTTTACTGAACAGACAAGTTCCCTTTGGGGAAAACAAAAATTCCACTTAATAGTTTTATTTCTTATTGATACTTTCCTCTTCAAGAAAATTATTTTAAAGCTATGAGTTTGTATTTTAATGGACTGTCACAAGACTGTATTGTCCTTTTAAATGGGAACTCTCTTTTTTCCTCAGTTTAAAAGTTGCTTAAAGTAACTAGAAAATAGTTTTCTTTTCCTGTGGAAAAAAAATTATATTTATTTTACTTTGTGGGACTGGCAAGGTGTGTTAACATTCTTTTTACTAGGTTTGTCTATGAAAAAAAGTGAATTTTAAAGATTTTTCCCCGACATCTGTTGCTCATTATCCCCTAGGAAAGACACCATTTTTGGATTGACCATGAAACATTTTGTGCATCCCATGGTTATTGTTTTCTTCCAGATTCAAAAAGAAAAATGTTAACTAAACAGCATTTGCAATGACAGCAGACTAGCAGTGTGCCTCATCTGCAGGTGGGTGACTCTGCTGTGGCCATTGTTTTAACTATATGGGTTAAGGCCACTCATCTTTTACCCCAGATTCCTCTAGTGTAACACCTGCATGTCCTCTACCACTGTTGGGGTCCCCTCAGTGGATAAGGCAGTGCCACTGTTGTCAGTCTTGGACAAGGGAATAAAGAAGGATTCCACTTTGTCAGAATGTTGTGCCCATCCCTTGAAGAAGCTGCTGCTGCCATTAATAACACCGTTGGTCTTATTTTTCCTGTCAAAAATAAACAGAAAACCAAGCATGTATCTATTCCTCCTCAAATTTCTGTGGATAGGAGTATTTTACTGAGTCTAGGTCAGGGTTTAATTCAGGATATTGATGTTTCTTGTAAACGAAAGAGGGATGCTGCCTTTCTTGAAGATATTCAAGATTCTGAATCTGGACAGAAGGGTGAAAGGCAGATACAGGGGTTTCTCCTCAAATTTCTGATTCAAACTCAGAAGAGAGCTCAGGTTCTGACTCTCCTGTTGTGGGGGGGGGGGGTCTTTTTCGCTGAGATTATTTTTAGAATGTACCAGTGTTTTCAGTGGGAGAACACTAAGGTTTCTCAGTCCCTAAAACAATACTAAGAGCTATTAAAGAAGAAATTTCTAGAATCATCACACATTCCTCCAGTTCTGTCATCTCAAGTGTGTGTGTGTGCTCGCGCGCTACTGTCTGCAATTTTAGTCAGCCAGCTGCCCCTAAAATGACAGGGTGTTTGCGGTTCCACAGTCCTTTTAAGTGTTTATATACTTTTCCCAAACCTGATTCAACACCTATAGCTTTAGTTAATCCTTCTGCTGCTAAACAGTTAATTCCAATTGTACTACTTCTGAAAAGGATGGGAAGATTATTGATACGAATGGGTAAAAAGTGTATGCTTCTGCAAGTTTGATTTTCAGAATTTTGATTTGTCAGGCTCATATGTTAAGGTTTATCCTAATTGTGATAATATGAGGAATATTTTATCTGCATTTTCTTCTTGTGAAGAATAATCTGCTTTAAATAATTTAATTTCTTTTACTGTTCAAGTCACTACTCACTATATACAGTGTGTGTATATGACTCTGTTGCTACTTCTTCAGGGGCTGTGGCCACTAATACTGTTTTGAGGAGGTTTGCATACCTACTCTCTCCCAGATGATGTTAAAATGAAATTTTAAATTCTATGTTTGACAGAGATTCCATATATAAGCTTAGCCCTTTCATCCTACTTTTTGATAAACTCTGCAGCAGATGGGCCAAAACCTAAACCTCTAAGATTTTTCAACCTCCCTTTTCCAAACTTTTCAAGGGATTGTCTAACTACTTATCAAATTTTGGTAAGAAGCAAAATAAACAGACTAAACAAAATGCAGGTAAACAGATTTTTAAGAAGAAATGGCAAGGGCAGTCCAAGAATAATTCTGGAAACTCCCAAAACCAAGGACAGTCCTGCAAGTCAAAATGGCTATTTAAGAGATTTTGTTCTCCCTTCCACCCTGTTAGCCCATTTTTTCTTCCAGAAAATGTGAATATCCATTTTCCTCTTTGGCAACAGTTTCAGACAATTGGGTTCTGAAGATCATTCGTCAAGTTTACAGATGGCAAAGGGAGGAAGTTCCTGCTTTCCAGGGGGTAATTCCTCATCCTGTAGACCAGACTCATTTGTTTCACCTGCCCTTCATCACATGCGGTCCCAGGGAGTGTTAGAAGCAGTTCCCCCTTCCCAAGTGGAAGACCCGTTTTATTCCAGGAAGAAAGAAAATACTTGGAGACCAGTTCTGAATATTTTCTTTCTTAAACCTGTTTGTGATAGCATCCAAATTCAAAATGATGTCATTTCATAACCTGTTACATCTTCTTCCTCATTCAAGTTTCCCGGTGACAATAAATTTAAAAGATGCTGATCATTTACATTCCTATTCATCCAGACTTCAAACATTTCTTAAGGGTTTGTGTGTCTGAGTCACACTGACTTTTCTGCCTTACCCTTTGGATTATCCAGCACACCATGAGTGTTCAAAGTGTCTAGCTCCAGTAATAGCTCATTACAACATATCCACATTTTTTTTCAATATTTAGATGACTTATTTATGTTTGCAGAGTCTTTCTCAAAGTGTCAGGAAGTTTTCTCTTGGGTGAGAGATCCTTTACGCAAGCTGTGATCCCAAGAGAACATTAATAGTCCTTTTTGACTTCTTTTGACAGGATTGTGTTTCTGAGATGTCAGCTAGACACCACAGTTCAAAGAGCTTTTCCTACACAGGAAAAAAAAGATCTATATCTATGTCTATGGTTTTCTAGTCAGACTTTAGTCACTTTGAGGGAATAACTCAGGATTTTGGGTCTCATGGTTTCTATGATTCCCGTGATTTCCCTGGAAAGTTTCCACATGAGAAAGATACAGTGATATCTGAAGTATCTTTGGTCCCAGCAGAAACACAACTTGTCTTTTCAGATCTGAGTGCTGGGACTTGTCAGAAGAGAAATCACTTGGTGGAGGGAACAGATTTCTCTAAATCCAGGCCTCCCATTTCCCTCTGTTATAAAGCAGTCAGTCACCACAAACACCGCAGACTTTGCTTGACTATCAAGGGCAGTAGCTTTTGAATGAAGAAAACCCTACAGAAGCTGCACTGCCCCAGATGCATCCTACAATGATAAAAGAGGAGACCACCACCATAGAAGAAGTAAAAACATCATCAAGGAAAATGAGGTCAGGGAAAGCAGCAGGCTCAGATGAGGTCACAGCAGATATGGTAAAGATGCTGGGAGAGACAGCAGAGAAATAGCTCCTAAGAGTGCTGATAGCAGTGTGGAGAGAAAGGCATATCCCAGATGACTGGAGAATAAGCATACTAGTGCCAGTGTTCAAGAACAGAGGGGACATTCACCAACTGTGGGCAGTACAGAGGTATCAAACCCCTGTCACATTGCATGACATTTCTGGAGAGGGTGATTGATAAATGAATATGTAGAGTAGTAGAAAGTAAGATTGGAGGTGAGCAGTTTAGATTTAGATCAGGATACAGCCCAACTGACCTTATGTTTGCAGTGAGACATATAGATGAGAAGAAGTTAGAGATGAAGAAAGAGTCCAAGATGGCATTCCTAGACTTGGAGAAAGCATATGACAAAGTCCCAAGAAAGCTGATTTGGACAGTCTTGTGGTGGCTTGAAGTCCCAGAAACATGGATAGGCTTAGTCCAAGCTATGTACAAGGACCCAATGTCTGAAGTGCATACAGTGTTTGGTCTCACAGAGAGGTTCCCAGTGGGAGTGGCTGTTAATCAGGGTTCAGCTCAGTGCCCACTGCTATTCATACTGGTGATGGACTACATTAGCAATCAGGTCAGAGAAGACAGATGAACAAAGATGCTGTATGCAGATGATGTGACATTACAGGCAGACTCTGATCAAGAACTTCAGAAAAGGATAGGTGAATGGAATGCAAGACTGAAGGCGCATGGGGTGAAATTGAATACAGATAAGACAGTTATAATGGCAGTAAATGGTGAGTTCAGAAGAAGCTGAGAATTGTGATAGAAAGTAAAATGGTGGAACAGGTTAACAGCTTCAGCTGTTTGGGAGGGGTGGTTGAGGAGAAGGGAAGACTGAATGAGGAGTTCAAAGCTAGAATCAGAGGGACTTCAGCCAACTGGCACAGTGTGTTAGGTGCAGTATATGACAGAAGAATGCCAAAGAAGCAGAAAAGCAAGTTGTACAAAGCAGTGATTCAACCAGTACTACTGTATGGTACAGAAACCTGGGCAGTAAAAGCAGATCAGTTGAGGAAGATAGATGTAATGGAGATAAAGTGCCTGAGATGGGTGGAAGGTTGCACACTGTGGAACAAAGAAATTAGGACACAAATGCAGAAGTCAAAGTTGCTCCAATTGCAGAAAAGGTCAAAAATAACAGATGTATGGTGGTTGTAGGACAAGTGCTTAAAAACAGAAGATAATCATGTGAAGAAGATTTGGGGCAGACAGGAAGAAGGCAAGAGGAAACAAGAACATCTAGCAAAGTGGTGGATGGATCGTGTCTGAAAAGACCTGCAACAGTCAGGCCTGAGTGTCAAAGAGGGCAGGAGAGTGGCACCGAATAGAGAAAGATGGTGACAGTTGGCACAGCACCCTGACCCCATGTAGGAAATGGGAAAAAGGGATTGATAATGATTCCTGGACTTCTGAATTCTTCCATCAGTTTTCCTCAAGTACCTTATTTCCACACCTTGCCCAGCCACATATCTGTTCTATCTTCCTTCCTCACATTAGTTTCAGTAACTGCCATTGTTCTTTGGCTACATCTATTTCCTCCTCTTCCTGAGGTTCTGGAATCCTAAGAATATCATATTCTAGTGTTTTCTGCTAGGCGATATCTGTTTCATTGGGGATTACATTGTAATCTCTGATTTTACCTCAAAGGACTTTCCTTACTAGGAATAAGTATAACGCAGATGCATGTTGACCACTTTTTTATGTTATCTTTTGATTGTCTCAGTTGGTGAAGCAGGTTTTGGCCATCATTAAGACTTTTAACATGCATAAGTACTGAATAGCCTCTCTCTCATTATTCTTGTTGAGCCACCCATGTGAGGCCAGCCAGTTCTCATATTCTGTTTGTGTGTGTCGCAATATGAACATACAGGTCCTCTATCAACAAAAACATCTCATTTTATTCTACTTTTTCTAGGAGGTCCTGCAACTACTGCCCTTTTTTTCTCACCATCACCATATGATAGGCACAACCTAAAGTCTGCTACTATCCATGACTCTGTTCATTTCTGGCTGCATTCAATTGACATTCCTTTTGTGTTCAACTGGGAGGGCTAGGTCTGAATCCAGAACCTTCCTCCTCAGGGTAGAAGGATTCATCATACTTTTGAAAGGGGGGAGAAACCTCACACACATGTAGAGAACATGCAAACACTATGCAGGCAGTGACCTGAGATAGGGATCAAACCCTGAAGGTGACTAACTTAACCATTATACCATCATAGGTACAACTTTTACCAACATGCTATAGTATTCAATAACTTAAATCCACTAGTGTTACAACATATACCCTGCCAGTACAATATCTTAAAATAGCTGCAGAAGCCATTGCATACCCAGTATCTATACATATAACTCACTAACTTCAAGAAATTAGAGTTCTCAAACTATGGGCACGTAATTATCATGGAAACTATCTATAAGAACATAGGAAACCTCCAAAAACTGTACTCAGCCCAGTTTGGTTTCATCAGAGAATGGTCATGCCTCCTTAACCTAATGGACTTATTAGATAAAGTCAGCAAAGCAATGGACAAGGGCAAAATGGCTCATACTGCCTATGCTGATCTGGTCAAGACATTTAACACAATACCCCCACTTGGTCATTGCTGACAGAGTAAAAAGGTTAGGTTTAACCCTTATGTCATGCAGTCAATAGCTACCTGGCTCACAGACAGGACTTGGGAAGTTAGAATCATGGAGTCCACCTCTACAAAGAGGCCAGTCACCAGTGGAGTCCATCAGGGATTGGCATCTACTTCTCTGATGTCAAGTGCATCTCGCTGATCCTGACTCTGACCAAATTTGCAGATGATTGCAAATTAGGAGCAGTCATAGAATGCCCCATCAACACTAATATTTTCCAAGAAAGGCTGATACAAATGTCAGAACCATAAACTAAAGCTAAATGCCAAGAAATGCACAATAGTATCCATCAATAAGTCTACCAGCCCTGATAACTACCATACTGATATCACACCCCTAAGATTTGACCTAGTAGTCAGGGACTTGGAGAAGCACACAGATAGTAATATAACATTTGACCACTGTGCATCTATGGTAATTAGGAAATCATTCTATGCTGTGCAACTTATAAACAAAGGTATGGCATCTAGCTCTTAAGAAAGTCATTGTTCCACTGTATTTAGCACTCATCAGACCTGTCATTGAGTACAGGGTCCGCTATGGTATGTACCTAACCAAGCACATCCAACAATTGGAACATCCACAGAGGTTCTTCATTAAAAGAATACAGGGCATAAGTAAGAAGTCCTATGCAGGCCACCTCAAGGCTCTATCCCTCTATTCTGTCTTTTACAGATTGAGGTCTATACGCAGCATACAAGGCATTTTTGGGCCCACTCTGATGAAACTCCTGCATATCGGCAAAACAAACAGTAACAGAATCACCCATTTTAAGGAATTAAACCTTACCTGTGATATAAATAGAACCTGCTGCAGAGACAGATATGTATCCCACATACTACTACTACTCTGGAACAGGCTCTGCATCCATCTAAAGCAGAGTTCCTCCCTCATCTAATTCAAGTGCTACCTGGACACCATGATAGAGAACCTGAAATTCACCGCTGGCTTGGCACCTAGATCTCTAATAGACATAGGTAACATGTAAATGGTTCATTTTCCAGGCCCCTGCTTGTAAATGTCCCATCTCCCAAGCCCCTACTTACACTACCAATGGAACCAGAACTTGTCAGAGATC
The DNA here is from genome assembly GCF_019279795.1 of Protopterus annectens. Taxonomy (NCBI): domain Eukaryota; kingdom Metazoa; phylum Chordata; order Ceratodontiformes; family Protopteridae; genus Protopterus; species Protopterus annectens. The sequence goes on from NC_056737.1 coordinate 1,963,266,791, forward strand.
TGGGATGCATGGTTGCTAGCCTTGTACACACCCATGAAACAATGTCATGTTATTTCATTGCATAAGCATGGCAAATCTGTTAAAACTAATAAACAGACCCCCAGCCATCTTTTTTTGTGTCTATCCAAAATACTTGAAAAATGTGTTCCCCTACCATTGAGAAAATATCTAATGGAGAACTTCTTACTTTCCACAGCACAGCATGGATTTAGTCCAGGTCACCGTGCAGGAACAGCATTACTAACTTTCAAAACAATATTTATAAAAAACAAAATCAAGGTGAAATTCTCTCATCCATATTTTTGGACCTATTCAGAATATTTGATACAGTTTCATATTCTATTATTTAGATTCAAGGAACTCGGCCTAGACAACAAAATAAATTAGTCTAAATGTTACATCAGCCACTAAGCACAATGTATATGGTGGGCTGATGAGCTGTGAGCTCTTCAATAAATAACAGTAGGTAGAACATATGGTTCAGTATTAGCAGTGTTAACCAGCCCAGTGGCATTGAATGATTATGAGCCATGTGTTGCAGGTCTGATTAGTGATTGAGGTGTCTGATGGTGCTGGCAAATAGGATGGGTACATCACCTGTGTGCCTCTTGAAGAGGTCTGCAAGAGGTTGGAGCTCAGACAGATGATGCAAGGCTGGGGTTCAGGAGGATAGAAGAGACATGGCCACCCTATCAGGCTCTTGGTTGGGACACGCACTCAAGTTGCTTTTCATTGTCCACCCAGCCTGATGCTGATGTTGGCATATGGGGGTAGGACAAAGAGCATACAGGAAAAAAAGCCAGCTTGACCTCAGCAGGATGATCCAGGTTCTTTCACTCTTCTCCCTGGAGCCTGTGATGGCTGAGAAGTCATTTCTGTCTGGGGGGATAATATCCACCCAGCAATAGGATATAACAGGATGGCCCTCCATGATGATGGCACCAAAAGAGAATGAAATACGAAGGCATCCAGTGATTCCAAAGTCAGCATTAGTGTTAAAAAATTAGGACCTTTAGTGTCTAATACATATTGTAAATAAAATATCTAATCCAATATGCACATGATTCAACCCCAATATTCATAGCTTCTTCAGTCGAACAGCTCTAAGATGACCTACAGCATTCCTTTACAAAACTTGAAAAATGGCTTGAACAATCTAAACTAATTCTAAATCAAAATAAAAGTAAACTAATGGTAATTTACCTTCAGTGCAACTATCAAATTATAACAACTCATCAAGAATATTAATCAACATTAGAACTGACTAGTACAAAATACAAAACTGCTTTGAATAATAATAACAGTACTCTGATTCAGTTTGTATTCAATGTGCAGGTGAAAAAAAAACTATAAACTAGGACTTGTTTATAAAGTCAAACATTTTTATCAGAGTATGCATGTTCAATCATAGCTCAGATCTATCTCTATTATAGATTTCTATATACCTCAACAATTTTTATCAGCGTACTCTCCTGTCAGCTAGACAAACTTGAATAATCTTATAGTAAAACTGCAAAGGTTTCAAGTAACCACATTAATCAAGCTCATCACGATCTTGCACGTTAGTCCCTTAACTGGTTAGAGATACCTAGTATACCATCCCCAGACAGATGCCCTACCACTAGCCAATTACTTAAATAGTACACTCTCTATAGAGAGTTGAAATCGTTGAACTAACAATCATGAACCTAAAAGTTGTAATGCTGACAGTCTATACTTTGTATATATTACTAATTTGTGGAATTCAGTCCAAACAGATATCATAAGTATTTTACCCAATCTACAATTTAAAATCTCTTAGGAATCATGGGTGGTTATTAGTCATACAGTCTAGTAGACCATTAAGGAGCTTAGCCCAATTTCCTCAAAACATTGTCTGATTATGTGACTTGCTCAAAATTATACAGTAGGCCAGTGAGGGCTGAGGGAAATCAAAGCCTGTACCAGAGGAATACCTCCTTAATAGCTCATAGTCTTAATCCTCTCTGCTAACTGCCCAGTCGTCACTGAAAACATACCTATCAACAAAATGCTCTTTTAGTCATAACAAACTTGTTACGAAGTGGTGTGTTTGTGTCACAGTCCTCATTTATGTTTTGTTTCATTTTTATGCAGATTAGTAATGCAGTAATAATTTTGGGTTAGGGTGTTTTTTCTGTATTTTTTAATTGATTTACTACCTAGATTTTTGTTTGGGACATTTCTGTGTTTCTTATTTTATTCCTGCTAACAGACTTCATGATGGTGGCCATTTCACTATGAGGGTTCTGTAAAGTTGGCTCAATGATATTTTATTGTAGTTTGTCTTTCTAAGAATGATTTTGCTTTTTAGAGGACTTTATGCAAAATAGGGCGGCCATGGTGGTGCAGTGGTTAGCATTGTCACCTCACAGCAAGAGGGTCTCCGGTTCGATCCTCGGCTGGGGAGCCATCTGTGCGGAGTCTGCATGTCCTCCCTGTGGTTGCATGGGTTTCCTCCGGGTGCTCCGGTTTCCACCCACATCCCAAAGACATGCTGCAGGTGGATTGGACACTCTAAATTAGCCCTAGGTGTGAGTGCGTGTGTGTGCCTTCTGTGGAAGGTTGGGCGCTGGGCTGGCAACTCGACACTGTAAAACTCCACTGCCAATCATGAGTGGACAGGTGATCTGCTGTGGCAACATCTAACCGGGAAAAGCCGAAAGAAGAAGAGGACTTTATGCGAAATAATACCCCTGTTACTGCATCAGTTTGTCTGATCAGGTTTGGAGTTACAGTTTTGCCATTTTACAGTGTGAGAGTACACTTCAGAGGATATCATCAGTGTGGCATTGCAGAGATGATGATGTTGGGAGAAGAATCTGGCACTGAAGTGAACTCACCCTGCAATGTGAAATCTACTCCAGGTTACCACTTTATTCTGGACAGCAGTAGTTAAGATCATATTTATACAACATCATACAAGAGCCCATACATACACACCCACTCGCACATGCATGCACACACACACACGCAGACACAGACAATCAGCAATCTTATTTTTTACTGTAGGCAAGGAATTGATTGAGTGACTGATTTGCATTTCTTTGCCAGGAAGGTCCAGCTTGATCACAGAGGTACCTTTTCAGTGGATACTCTTGGAGAAAAAACTCCATAATGAACATAGAATAAAAATGTAAGCAGCAAAAGAAATTAGATACAAAAATGCAAATAACACAAAATAAATAAATTACCACTCATTAATGTAGAACTAGTAAAGTTATGCAGTTATACAGTTTCATGTTTTCTGCATGATATGAAGCGTTGCCTAACTGAAGATGTTGACATGGGTTAAGCCATATTGCACACAGATAATATGTACATATATTGTGCACTTTAGTGAAACAGAATGTGTAAAGAGTGTGCCAGTTTCATAAAGAACTTAAGTTTTATCACTAGAGGAATATGTTTGTCAGGAGGATGGTTACTTACTGCCACAGTTATGAGTGCCATATATTTAGACCTGTGGTGGAATGGCAGAGACACGTTTTACAGTTGAGGAGGTGGTCCCTTAATGCACTTCTGTATGTGATACCCAATATGCATCATGAGTCCTTCTGATTGTTTCACCAGCTATAATCAAAAGCTCATGTAGTATCATATCTCCTGAGTTTTCTTTACAAAAAAAGTGTGGCACAGAGCATCACAAGCAGGCAGAAAATGTGACGTATGTCTGTACTTGAGAATATTACTGCGAATATGGTAGAATCACCTGCAACAGTATTTTAATGTTTATGGACTACATGACATAAGAATTGGATATTGCGGCCATATGCTTCCTCTTTGTGCTACAGAGAGCTTATTTTAACTATCACGAGTGATATATTCTATAACATGAAATACTTTAGAGCAATTAATATTATCCATGTATCTTGAGCTATTACAGAAGACTAGTAATATTTGTATCATCAACAGTTAATTTCTCATTTTATATCCCATTTTGGGGATACACTGCTAGTAATATGTTAACGCTTGTGAAATATTAATGATCATCTGACATATTAAGCAGTATGGAGTGCATAATTCATAGAACCTTTGATTATTGTTAAGTATATAGAAACTGAAAGAAGCTGATATCCGAATGAGAAAATGTAAAAATAAATTTAGAGTGGAACAAATTTATATCTTAATGTAATATACAGTAAAAGACAAACCAATGATACTGATAGAGCATTTTAAATGTATGTATTGCTTTGTAGTACACATACAAGTTTATCTGTAAATAAGTGGCCAAATGTTAATAATAGGCATCTTCACTATGCACTCTTTCCTCTCACACATTCATTATTCCACAGATCTCCAGTGTAGAGGCTCTAAGAGCAGCATGATTTCACTGAATTAAATGAAGCACAAATCTATATTGATTAACATATCACAGCCAGTAAAGTTCAAAGTGTGGCTAATAAGTGACAATAAACACATTTTGCTTTGTAGTTTCTCAATCTGAAAATACTTTTCTCTTGATGTTTCCTGTTATACAGGTCAAGGCAAAAATGAAGATTAAAAGGTGTTTAAGGCACAACACAATAAGAGATCAGATCAACTTTACTGTTGCCAGATTATATATCAGACTGTAATGTCTGACCTTCCTAAGGAAATTTTGCCAGTCAGAAACATGTTGTCTTTTCTAGGTCACATTTTGTAAATACACAGTGAATTCCTTTCTGCAGGCTAAGCTTTATATCACATTTTCCATTATGTAATGTTTGTCTAAGTCCTTGGGGGTGAGTAAAGCATTTCTATTTGACAAAGGCAAATATGCTTTACTGCTGGTATTTTTTATTCAGGAAACTGTCTGAGCAAAAGAATCTTTGAAGCACTTATGATTTAGCTCTATTTTTAACATCATATTATATGTGAAGATGCATTACTCTCGACTGGATAGAACAACAAAATATATTTATCTGTTGAAGCTCATTATTATTGCTTTTAGCATTCTAAGATGTAAATTGCTTTTGCATATAGTCTCAACATTTAACAACAAACAATGTCATATTACTGGATATTTAGTCATGATTGTGGTTGTGTGTGTGCGCGCTGGATGTTTGACAGGTGTAATGTGGTGGAAACGCAGATGTGAACTGTTAAAAAGCATATCTGCTATTGGACTAATTTTGTTAACCACAAAACAGCCACATTGCATTTGCTACCAAAAAATCTCTGCAGCCTAAACAGCACAAAACATTCTTATTACTACACCCTACACTAAAGTAATCTAACTAAAATGACTGTCTAAAACCGGTGTAGAGATGAAATGAGGTAATATGCTACATTTTACAGCTCATTTTATCTTACTGTTTTGCAGTACATAATGTTTTACTGTAGAAAGTACATGCAAGTCCGGTTTCTCATATGTAGCCATGAATAACAACAACATAATTTAGATCAAGCAGATTTGCTGTTATGTGTCAGTTACTACTTGCTTAGCATTCTGGGTTTAATGTTTACTGCTAGCCACTCAATAAAAATCTCTGGGTTGTGTAATGTCAGCCCTCTAGCAGCATACACACACCATTACATTTATTTGTTTGTATATGCATTTGTTGACCTGGGTAGAACACTCAGACAAGTAGATCATTTTCAGACTCGGCCCAGGTTTTATAACCAGAGAAAAAAAAGATACAAGATAATAATTACATGGTTATTTACATTAAGAAAACAGTAAGGCTAGGAACCTTAACAAGAATCTTTACACAGTACATGAACTCCTCACTCTGGAGAATATAGATATCAGTCGCATACCTCTCAACTGTATAGATTTTCACAGAATGTCCAGATTTTTGCCTCATATTTTTGGTGTGTTCCTCCTAAAATCTGTACCTTTCTGGCAAATAGTTGACGATTGAAGTCATTAAATAATGGCAAACATTTGAGTTTAAGACTCAACATCCTTCAGAAAATTCATGCCAATGCAAAACCTATTATTCTATCAACTTTATAAGTTTGTAAGAGCAATATTTAAAATCTGTCACTATTTGTCCCCCTATCATTTTAGGCTTTGTATGGATTTTTTGCTCTGAGGCTGAGAGGTAAGTGCCATTACCAAGAAATGGTTTAAAGCCATAGAAAGTACTCCGACAGTTCAAGGCTGCAGTGCCCTCCACATATTTAGAGGTGAAGGTGTCTCAATCTACATTAGCAACAACTATACCTCAAAGTTGGTTAAAAAGGATGATACCCTGGAGTTCATCTATGTGCAAATCACCTTAGATAGTCACTTACCATATCTCAGCAAGCTGTAGTTCACCATCTATTCCACAAAAATCCCACATCTCTTATTTAGACTTACTGGAAGCACTCTCCATCCAGTCAAACACTCTATTCATGAGAGACTTTAACTACCCCTGTATAGACTGAGAAACATACCCTGCCTCCATCTTGCAGTCACAATGTTTCCTGGACTTTATTACCACAAATGCCCTTCGTCAGTGCACACTTCAAACAGATGTTCAAGCATTCTGGACCTAGCTCTCATCAATATGGCAGAGTGCTGCATCCCAATCCCCCTCTCCCACCCCATATCAAGTCCTCACTCTTGAGGTCAGATCACAAAGTTATATAATTTGAAATAAAAATCAGTTTGGAAAACACAGAAAAGCCTGTCACATTTACTAACTATTCTAAAGCAAACTATATCCTGTTTAAGTGACAATTTGTCAAAATTCATTTCCCCATCTAACCCAGAATTCACAACAGCCTATGCAAAATTATTCACAGAAACACAGTACAAACATGTAACTGGCTCCATAGTGGCTGCTGTACCTTCCAGATGTAAGCCCAAAACACATGCCAAAAACAAACCACACTGGTGGAATGCTAATCTTATTTTGGTATATACAGTGGCGGCTGGTGACTTCAAATTAAATGGGGGCTGCAGGAGACTGCTGAATGGGTGGGGCCAATTGGAAGAGGTGTGGCCAGCTAGACAGGGGTGGGGCTATGCTCAAAACCACAACAACTGGAACTTTAATTAAATATGCTGCCCTCGGTGCCAAACCGTCATTACGAGAGTCCAATCAAGACAAAATGAAGTGTAGAAGAAAAAAATATTTCAATGCATTGGCTACATGACAGCTTACTTAATATCTAGATGAAAATAAAAAGGTTGTGAAATAAATTACTTTTTAAATACATTACTGGAATGCCAGTCAAAATCAAGTATAAAAAAAAACAAGCAGCACTCAACTCAAACCACTTCTCCTTGCACTGCAGTTCTAATTATAATTTATATTCAGCTTTATAAAAGTACCAAGTAACATACTGAGAGTAGCAATCTCTGTGATACCCCCACTTGTAAAAATGTTTCTTATCCCAAAAAGACCTGCTGCCTGACAACTATCTACTTGTTTCATGGGGAAGACATGATCAAAGTAAAAAATGAACAAGAAACACGCTCAAGATAAATTGCTTAAAGGATTACTGCACGGGTTATGGACCACACATGATAGATTGGTATTCTGTTTAGTTTACGGGTAAAGCCTGCAAAGATGACTGCAAGTCTCCAAAAAAATGTAATGAGCTTCTGAAAATACTGTAATCCTGTCTTTTATTACAAATACTGCCATATACATTTCAATACCTAAGGCTTATTCATTATATAGTTATGTAAATATTCTCTGCATGGCAACAACAAAAAGGCTTTCAATATTGGTAACTCTTTAACAGTATGCTTATTAAAGCTTATTTGCATCTTACAATTTTCTAAATAATAAGCATAAATCAACAGTATAAAAATATGACAGAAAACCAGAACATTCTGCAAAATCAAGGACAGATGAAAAGCCACTGTCGTACTTGTGTCTACCTTGGATGGCGGAATACTCTGCATACTTACACTGCATAACTGCTCCTTGCCTTGCTTGGACACATCCAGAGTCACTACATGGGGGAGTGGGATGCAACAAGTATGTCACAATTTGATATGTCTCTGGCTGACGGTGATGGCTCTGACACTCGCACCTCTCAACCTCAGAGCAAGAAATCTGGACAAAGCCATACAGAGAAGTGGGACAAAGGCCCAAAAATAGGAGAATTTTTAAATATTGCTCTTATAAACTTAGAAAGATAATAGAATAGTAGTAGGTCTTGTATTAGTATGACTTTTTGAAGGGTATGAAATCTGAAACTCAAATGTCTGCCATTATTTTCTAACTTCAATCTTTAATGATTTGCCACTAATTTGCCAGACCACCACAATTTTATGAAAAACAAACCAAAAATGTGATGCAAAAATGTAAAATTACCACACAATACAGCTGAGAACCTGTCAAAGAAGGGACACCTTTTTAATGTTAGTACTGTTAACTTGAGCAGCTGACAAAATAAGAGAATCTACATGCATTTCGGAAATAAAAGTAATCTATAACTCTGATCATTACAGTTATTTATAACTGTAAACCCTTCACGTTTTCTTCCAAAATTGCCATTTTTGTGGAGGGATTATTAGGGGAGAGCAACATTTTGAGCCAAAATTGGGGACAGTTGAGGGGTTTGGATATTCCTAATTCTATAAAGCGATTTATTTGCACGTACCTCTCAACCTGTTAATGCAGGAAATCTGGACAAGGCCAAATATATTGGGGGAACATACAACCAGTACTAAAAATTGCTCTTGTATAAACTTAGTTGAGAGAATAACAGGTCTTGCTTTAGCATGCATTTTTCTGAAGGTTATGATGTCTGAAACTCAATGTCTGTCATTATTTAGTGATTTCATTCCTAAATGATTTGCCAGAAAACCACAAATTTTATCTGGACAGTTGAGAGGTATAGTTCAACCGGGCCTGTCTTTGAGTTTGCTGCCCTTCCCCCTCACAAAATCATGGTCAAATGTAGCATTCCCCCTGCAGCCATTCCAGTGTCCCATCCCGTGGTTATTTCTCCCCATTTACCATAAACACTATAATGTGCATACTGCTTTACTTCTGCAATGATTTGGATTTCATTTGAAAGTTTTATTTTGCATTTTACAGTACAAGTACTAATAGATTTCTGCTAAACAAAGCAATGCAGTCTCACAATGAAAATAGACTTAGCATTAAAACTTCTCTGCCCTTGAAACTCACATTCAAAAAAATACATTTTGGCAGTGGCAGATAAAGATTAACTTTGGGCTGTTTTCAAACCACAGGCCCTTTGCACACGAAACATACACATGCTCTTTGATACACCTTCCTGATTGTATTAAATTATATTCCTTGTACAATACAGTACAGTTTAAGGGCATTTTAAATGTATTGTTTTGAACATTGTTCCAGTAAACAATGAAACAAAATGCATGCACCAATAATGACAAAACTGCCCAATTCAGAACATTTGCATCGTAAACGTCTACTCAAACTTCTGCAGTCCACCAGTATCAGTAAATATGCACAATTTCTGAAGAAGTAAAAGTCATCTAAATAATTCCACATTAAACAGATCTGTAACTAATGAAGAGGTTGCTGCTAGCAGACAACGTTATATTTCATTGTTTCATTTACAAATAAAGTACTTGTTGCCCTTGAGGAATAAATTGCCTATGTTACATTAAAAAAAGATAAGCTAGTTTTATTGCAGTAGGGAATGGATGGCAAACTGATAACAGGTTCATAGTTACTAGGTATCTTCACCAAAAAGGACAGCAGCATCCACCCCCTTTACAACACAGTAAAGTATCAGTAATGCATCTATCTACTGTGGGAGTAGAACCCACAGCCTTCTGCATCAAAAGCAAGTACACTACCTGCTAAGCATCCAAGTGCTCTGGATTATGTGGAACACTCTGCATTTAATGACGAGTGAATCCACTGTTCTGCATTGAACAGCTGTGGCTCCACTACATGCATTCTGATTGGTTTGTGTACCGCAATTACTGCTCATTGGCCTTCCGCATTACACAGCACTGGCTGTGCTCTACAGTTTTTGATTGGCTCATATACTGCATTTACATCCAATCGCAAATGCGGTGTAAGCGCCAATCAAGTAACACGTTTCAGGACAGGAGCCAATAAGAGCTCCCCAATACAGGTCAGTCACATTCTGCTGTGGATTGAAGATGTCGGGACTGGGACTCAGAACCCAGGAGAGAGTCAGCAAGCTGAAGGGACTTCAGGGGCATTGCTTTGGTGGATCAAGATCGGTCAGATGGTCACTAGAAGGCTGAGGTTTGGGTTGCCGCCTGCTGGACAACTGGGGCTGATCAGATCATTGTTTTGGATTAAATTTCATGCTGTGTGGAGACTGAGTCTGTAGTTTATAGGCAGAGGTAAGTGCTTTATAAATCTAGCTGCAATGTTACCTCTGCAAGAATTTCTATCCTTGAGAACCTGTATGCTAGCAACTTTCTAAGTTTATAAGAGCAATGTTTAGTGTCTCTGTTTTTGTGCTGCTTGTCCCTGGTATGTCTGTTGTATACCAGCACAGATCCTGTTATTCTAGCAATATTTCCAAGTTTATCAGAGGAATATTTCGAAGTTTATAAGAGCAATATTTAAAGTATCTCTATTTTTGTGCTGCTTGTCCCCTTATTACATTGGGCTTTGTCCACATTTCTTGCACTAAGAGGTTGAGAGGTATGTCGGGATGGATGTCAAAAGTGAGTTATTCATAGTAATGATATGCTTTAAAGTAGACAGGATACTGTTTAACTTGGTCTAACTAAAATCATTTGTGTGACTTGTAATGTCGGTTTAGAAAATGTAGTAAATGTGAATTTTATTTTTGTAAAGTGCTGTTTCATTTACTTATGGTGTGGATATGGTATTGCAGATTATAAAACAAAGGTTTTGGATCTGAGAAGTGTCTTATTGAATTTTACAGATGTTCTACCATGCTGCATGGCAATGGCATGTTTTGCACAGTGCGAAAATAGGATGTTACATTTTGACCATTTGTCACACATTGTTAAGGTCTGTGTTCCACATTGGCCTCTTAAGAGGTTGAGATCTATGACTACCTGTTGTGCTATTAACAATGCAAACAGACTCAGCATAAGCAGCACTAAACCTTTGTTCCCTTGCAGCTCTCAGCTCCTTGTAAAATCTACTCGGCAGTCAGCTGTATCTCTGAACTTTGCAGCGCAAGAAATCTGGAAAAACCCAAAATTTATTGAGGGGGGGGCAAAAGCCTAAAAACCAAGGAAACCTTTTAAATCTTGCTTGTATAATGTTGGAAAGTTGCTAGAATAAAATGCTGTGTTACCACCATACATTTCACTGCCAAGTCTTGAACCCAGGACCCTGTGCAAAACAGTCAGAGCAACATACCACTATGCCAAATCAGCTATTTTGTGAAAGAGAGGAAGACTGAAACTTAAATGGCTACCATTTAGTGAATTCAGTTCTCACCATAGCCGTCAACCTCTTAGCACAAAACACCTGAACAAAGCCAATAATGGGGGAATACAGCCCCCAAACATATTCAGTGAATTCAGTTCTCACCATAGCTCTCAACCTCTTAGCAAAAAACACCTGGACAACACACACACACACACACACACACACCAGTTACCGAGTCCATCTGTAGCACCTGAATTCAGTGTTCTCAGTTCCTGACACACACACTCAGGACTAATTAAATTCATAAAGGCCAGTTATGAGGTCAAGATAGCTTCCTAAGCTAAAGACAACCACAAGGCCTTCTACAGCTGTGTCCGAAATCACAAAGGTAAAATGCAACAGTGTGCAGAAGACATAGCAATTCTGAGGCTGAGAAATTCAGCTCAATCTTCACCCTCCCCACCACTCATAAAATCTCCCAACTATCAGCAGAAAACAGGTCATAGCAGTGCTCACTAAGACTAAAAGCACAGCCTCAGTGGGGCCCAACAGTATCCCAGGTTGCCTCCTAAATAGCCTGAAACATGACCTATTAACATGACCTATTAAGACTACTTGAATCACTTTTCAGCTACAGCCTCAAACCAGGCTATGGACCAAGTGAATGGGGGACGGCAGTGGTTATCCCCCTTCACAAAGGTGTACCATCAACCAACCCTGGAAATGACAGACTCATTAGACTAATATGCAAAGCCATGGAATGAATTATGGAAATGATCAGTAAAGATATTGACAACCTACAGACACTGGACCCATCACAGTTTGGTTTTATCAAAGGAAAGTCATGCTTACTTAACCTGGTAGACTTAATTGAGAAGGCAACCAAGGCAGTGGATGAAGGAAAAAGGTGCATGCCACCTGCCTAGATCTGGATAAGGTGTTTGATACAATACCTCATCAGGTATTGTAGACGGACTGAGCAAACGAGTCATAATTCCCTGCACAACTCACTGTATTGCCAACTGGTTCAAAGGGGAGACCCAAGAAGTCAGGACTGGGTAGACCATCTCCACTAAGAGGCAGGCCATCAGTGGAGTACCACATGGCTCATTGCTGTGCTCATTTCTGTTTGGCATGTACTTCTCACAGCTCAAAGCTAATATCAAGGGCCTCTAGCTCACCAAGTTCCCAGATAACTGCAAATTGGGAACTATCATAAATTCTCTTAACATCCCACAATAGGGTCCAACACATGCAAATGGTTGGTGTCAAAGCCACAGATTAAAACTCAATGCAAAGAAGAGCATAATAATGCCTTTTGGGAAAACCTCAACCAAGGCAAATTACTCTATTGATAAGACACCCTAAGGGTTGACCCAGTACTTAGAAATCTGGGAACATATGTAGAAAGTAATTGGCCTTTGACTAACACATAGCCACTTTAGTAAGAAAATCATTTTGTCACCCAACTTAGAACTGTATTTGTACATTTTTATGTACATAAATTTACATATTTTATGAGAAATCAAATTAAAAAGTATTAACTGAAGTGTGCCTATTCAGTAGGGTGACACGTATTACAAAAAGTAAATGTTTTTAAAAATTTAAGTGTCTGGGTGGACTACCAACAACTTGACTTTAGGGTGTGACTACCACATTAAAGAAAAAAAGTTCTATAGTCCAAATCCACAATCACCGAACACACTTTAACGAAAGTGCTTTCACTGAAAAAGCGCTTTCGTTAAAGTGTGTTAAAAAAAATACATTACATTTACCTTTTTGCAGGTGGGCTGTGCCCCCCACACCCCCCTACTTTAATATTCTCACTCAGAGGTCACACTACAGTGGAGAAAAGGGAATTTTCCTTTATCCCCACTGTAGTGCGATCTCCGCAACAGGCATACTTATGCGAAAGGGCTTCTTCGGTGAAAAGCACTTTCGCGCAAGTATGCCGGCCGAATCTGTTTCGGTGATCCATACGGATCCCATATATATATATATATATATATATATATATATATATATGTGTGTGTGTACACACACACACACACACACACACACACACACACACACACACACACACACACACACACACACACGTGTGTGCATGCATGCATGCGTGTGTGTATAGGCTATTGTCTGCTTGTTGCTCATCACCGTTTAACAGCTCCACTACATACTGAATTCTCCTTACTTTCTTTTAAAGCTGATGAGGAATGAGAGTTCAGCAGGAAAGTCTGTCTCAGGAGAGCTGAAAAACTCTTGCACTGCCGAGGTATGTATACTATGGTTATGACTGTACTGCACAATTTCAGTTCTATAACATCTTATTTTTTTCTCTGTGTTTTTTGTCCTTTTATCAGATTCAGCTGTGGTGCAACAATAGTCATCAGGGTTTGTTCCAGCTGATGCACCTGGCAATCTTCCCAGTTGTTATTAGGCCTGCTTCTCTGCAGGGGATAGAGGTCACTTGCTGAAGGTAGCCTGAAAGGCTCTCTGTTGGCCTTCATGGTCACTTCTCAGGAGGGTGGTAGAGGCTCCTCTTCTGAGAGTGGCCCATTGGGGTCCTCCATTTTCTGCTGGAGTCAGACAAGGAAGCCGGTTGTGTGTTACATGTGATGACCACTGGATATCTGCTCTGGTACCATGTAGCACCTCCTGGTATGGCATCACATGGCCAGCTTCCCTATCAAGCTACCACAGAAAGAGTCTACCCTTGATGCTGGAGGTAGCTGATGTCTGAATGAGCTGTCTTCTAGGCATGTTAGACGGGCATCCTGTACCCCACCTTATGCACTATCATGTTGTTTCCTTCCCTTTTCTCCATTAGCTGTTGATAGTCCAGACTTTAATCTCAGTTGTCCTCACTCTGTATGTATGCACCCCTCTGTCGTTATCCTCACTATTGGTCCATGCTGCACTTTTCTGTTTATTTCATGTTTATCTGTCCCTTAAACATTCCAACCTTTCTCAAGCCTTCCTTCCTTTCTGTACAAGCCCATTGTTACCTTCCCTATCTACCAGTCTTAATCATACATATATGTATATGCATAAAATGGGCACCTAGTGCCTGCCCACAAAAAAATACCCTTCTCCCCCACCTGACCTATTATTCTTCATGATTACTCTTGTATATATTTATTTATTTTTTCTGTTTATTTTTCCCCCTTTTCTACATTTACTACATCTTCTTTTATTCCACATTTCCGTGGTAAACTATGTTGATAGTTTGCTGCCCTGGCCTTCATTTGTGTCTTTCCTACAGTGCTCAAGTTTCTACTGTGAGGTGTTCTGTTGCTTGTGTGAAAGCATATGGTCTTGTGTATGCAACCTTACTCTTTTTGTTTCGTGTTTCTCACATGACTGACAGAACAGCTCCTTAACTCTAGCTCAGTATCATGATGGCTGCCAGTAACATGGCTGCACTAATTTATTATTCATCGTTTTTCAAAGAAGACCAGTGATATGCTGGCCAAATATATAGTTAATCAGCAGCTAGTCATGTTGTGCTGCAGAATCCTTGCTATTTAGCACTATGTTATGGCAACTGAAATGTTTCTGAATACCCCTTGAGTTTGTAATGTTGGTGATGTCTGGACTCCGGACAATACTGAAAGCTGTGCAGGATGTAACCTTGCAGAAATTAAACGATACCAAGGCAGTAAAGGTCCCAGCAAGGCAAAATAATGTATAATAGCAAAAACAGCAGAAAACAGCAATCTAGGACCACCAGAGCTTCAGATAAAAAAGCTTTAATAAAAAGTTAGCGCTTTCATGCCAATAACTCGGCACTTCTTCAGACAAAATACAATGACAAAAAAGCTACTCTTTATAATAAAAACGATTAATCAATATAACAATTTACGCTCTCTTAATAAAGGTTTTGAAGCACATAGGCATTAAGTCCAGGACTTCTATGTGCCTGCAGCTTCATAATCCACTTACTTTCAGCCTTTTCAATAAAATTATTTAAATCACCACCCCTCTTATTAACATCTAATCTCTGTAATACTAAAAAACTAAAAGAATGATCTTTAAAAGCTTGAACATGTCAATATAAAGGACTACTATCATCTTTATTCCTTATATAGCCATCATGTTCTAAAATATGTTTTGCTTACATAAAAACAATATTTTGTGCAAAAAGCAAGATATATAAGATGTTTACTAGTACAGACTGCATAGAACCTGAGATTAAAAACAAAACCATTAGATGGGTGTACAAATGTTTTAACATCCGAAATATTATGACAAGCAGCGCAATTCCTATACATAGAAGTACCTAATCTAACAGATGAGGATCTATTACTGCTGCTTTTCCTATAACAAAGCTGCCTCTTTTGGGACTTACCATTCTTAAAACAAAAACGTGGTGTGGCACCTACAATATCAGATACAGAACTATCTGAGGTGAGTATAGGCCATTTCTTACGTATCACCTCACAAATATTACCAGTGTCACTAGTGAAAGGAATAACCGGTCTAACCCTATTCCTATTTAATACTCTGCTCCTTAAACTCTGGTTATCATTTTTAGAAAAAAAATGGTCTGGCTAAACCAGATCTAACTTCACTCACATCTTTCACTGCAGAATTAACCTCTTTGACAGGATAACCTCATGCTTGCAATTCTTGTCTCAATGTACCTAAAGCAGTATCTAGAACCTCATTACTAGTATGCAGTCTCAAAGTCCTAAAGACTTGATTCCTAGCTATGTTCCTAAAAACATGTGTAGGATGCATACTATTGCGATGGAGTAAAGTATTCCTTCTACATGTTTTCCTAAAAACTGAGGTTTGTAACCCACTGACATCCTTGTATAGATGAACATCTAAAAAATCTATACATGTCATATGTGCATTGATCGTAAACCTCAAAAAACAGGTAGTGGACTCAAGATAGCTAACAAATGAATGAATTCAGCTCAGAGTCCATCCCATCCCATAGAAAAAAATATGTTGTCCACAAATCTCCTAAAAAACCTTAGTTGTGAAGAATATTTATGAACAGACAATACAAATTCATCCTCCCAATTAACCTTTACAAGGTTGGCATAGCTATTGGCACAAGATGTGCCCATAGCCATGCCAACCTTCTGAAGATATATACACTCATTAAACATAAAGTCGTTATTCTCAAGGATGATGTCCAAAAATGTACAAATCAAAAAAATCATGTCATGAGAAAAATCACTATGTCTATGCAAAAACAATCTCACTACCTCAACAACTTCATTATTAGGTATGACTGTAAAGAACATATTTACGTCGTGTAACTAGCAAAAAACTAGAGACATCATGAAGCGAATTAAACTCATACAAATCATGTAAAAAATGCTGTGTATCCCCAAGGATAGTGTCAACCCTATTAACTACAGCTCTTAATTTATGCTCTACAAAAATGGACATAGGCTCCGTGAGCCAACCATTACCTGACACAGTAGGTCTTAGGGGTGGATCACTGCTGTCCTTGTGTATCTTAGGTAACCCATGAACCACAGGTAAAAGGGGAAATTCAACAGTAAAATAAATTATAAAGATCTAAATCTATCATCCTGTTCATGAGCAAGTCATACAATTCATCACGAACATATTGAATCAACCTTTTCAAAGGGGCAGGTTGCAGTTTTACATAAACACGTTCATCAGACAACATAACAAACATCTTCTGTTCATACAAAACTTTATCAAACACAACAATGCCCCCTCCCTTAGCAGGTCTAATTTGGGTGTTATCATTCTCTCTCAACATCTTCAGGGCATCCCTTTCCATGTTACTCAAATTCACAAAGTGGTTATTGCAATTAGGATCACGTTCTGCATTTAAATTAATCAAATCCTGTTCACATTTATTTAAAAACAACTCTATAGATGGTGGAAAATTAGGGCAGAACACACTAGGTTTCTTATATAAACAAACTCCACTATCACCTGGAAAAATAGTTTTGGCATGACATTACGTGCAAACAATCGCAACTGTAGCATAGTCTGAACAGGATCAGCTTTAAAAGCAGGTATAAACGAAAGGCCACGGTTTAAGACACTAACCTGCTCAGCTGTAAGCTGAACAGAAGAAAGGTTGAAAACTAACATGTTCTCTGTGGCTTCCAATCAGGCTTCTTGTCTGTTCCTACATTATGCGATAATTTCCGTTTCCTCTTCTTTCCCCATGCTGGAAAATCCTTGATAGCTACTGGCAACATTGGAAAAGGAACAGACGTCACTACAGGACTAGCTGAATGTTTGTTTTTTTGCAAGAATGTAACCTTCTTGCTTTTGGTATGTGCTCTGACTTTTTAGAGAGAGCCTATAGACAGCAGACACATTCATTATACGATATTAAAACCTTATGAAATATGAAACCCAGTTGGTCAGTATAAACTTAAATCATGGCTGCTGTTTGTTTCTTCTGCCCACTAGAAAACAAGTCCTATATTCCACAGCTTTACAGTAGCATTTTAATGAGAACTCAGACTTTTCAAATCAAAGGTCCAGATTATTCAGAAGTGTGCCTGTTCTCTGTAGCCCGACACACTAATAAGGCCTTTATGCATTTTTATGGATCTGTTCAGAGTCATCAGTACAAAATCACATTCTTTCATGGTGAACTGGGAAGCACTGCACAGTTAAGTGATTTTGTTCAAAGTTGCACAGTTTATAAGAGAAGACTGATGGAAAATAAATACAGAACTACAGGATGGAGCTTGTTGGTACATTTAATTTTATATATGTCAAACACCCAGACCATTTGAAAGCTGTATTCATAGTAATTCTATTACTGCATCCCTATCCAAGTTAGACTAAGTGGGCATTTAGAATTCTGTCATTTACATCACCAGGTCTTCCAATAGCCACTTTCACTTCTAACTAGTTTCTGTATCTTTGACAACTATTTCTGGTCAAGATTATTTTCTCGTAGCCATTTCTGTCGATCATCAACTCCTTCCTGTCCAATTGGACCATTCATTTCCCATCAATGGGGTAAGGGCTGGCAGGGAGAGGCCATCATTCAAATAGCCAACAGGAATGACTCATTCCAGATTTTCTGTTTTTATACCGTAGCTCCCACATGCACTCTGCAAACAGCACAGAGGGGTGTACAATGAACTGCCAATGGAAGATCTCTCCTCAGTCACATGACAGATGTCTCATACAAGCAGCCCTGCCCCTTCTTCTGAAGCATTAGCAGTGATCTCTCATGTCCCCACCATAGATATCATGCCGCTCAATATGCCGGCAGGTATACAGTACCCTCCACACCCCTCAGGAGGTACAAGCGGGACATGACCCTTCATTCCTCCCTCTCCCTGCCTAGCTCCTCCATTGCTTGAACTGATAATCTAATACCTGTGAACTCAGTTGTAGGCAAAGTTCCTTCCCTCTGCACCTTGCAGTCAGGCTTATTTTCATTCAGGAGTTCTTGAAACACAGACAGTGCATCATACCTTTGGTAGACGCTCTTGTGTTTAGAGTACACACAGCAAGCAGCTTTACTTTAATATGAGTATAACTATATATTTAGAAAGAAAATCAGAGTCAGCTTTTCCATATTACTGCACAAAGGTTTAATTTACTCTAAAAAGATTGTTTACCACAACAGCTTCAAACTCAATGTACATCTCTCACCATCTGCTGCTCACTCACCGACTCTTCCATTTCATAATCGCTGGTATTCAGGTTTCATACACTCAACATTCAACTTGTACATATGCTGTCAGCATTCAGCAATCTAATCTGTTTGACTTTATAAATATAACACTGCAATAAGCTTGTCCAATCCCATGCCTATAGTAGGGAAATCAGTCAAGAAGTAACAATTCAAGCCAGTGTAAAAGAATGGGGCTGAAGTTTAATAGGCAAAACACCCAAGATTGCTTCCACTGTGACTTGCAGTCCTGAGGAGTATCAGCCTGATTTCCATCTGGCCTGTTCTCCTTTCTATATTCCTGGTTTTGCTCCCTAGTGGAGTTTAAAACATTAAAATATACTGGACATCTACTGATGCTTTTGGCCATTGTAATATCACATTTATCGGAATAAAAGACAGTGGTGCATAGTCAGGCAATATCAGTGTATTTTAGTAGTTTATTTTTTTATTTCTATGTGACAGGTATTACAATTAATTCATGAAAGTTACAATGGAAAAAAAAAAACAGTAGCCTAAAACGATAAACTTCAATAGCAATTTATTACAGCGAGCATTTCTGGTAAAAACAAAACAAACAAAAACTTGGCAATCAAGCAGGACGCATATGGACGAGAATTGCTAATCTTGTTGTACAAAGCGGTATTTATGTGAAACAGTAGGAGGAACAATTTGAGCAGTAGTGAAGAGGTGAAGAAACTGGTTTTATTTTGGCAGTAGGGCAATTAGGCTCTGTCCCTGCAGAATGTGCCGTGTTCAACTTACACGCTTTACTGTAATGAGCTTAGTTTGAGTGCAGCAACAGAAGAGCATGGAATATCAGGGAAAGGCTATGTGACAAAAGGGCAGCTTACATGCTTTTAGGATGTATCTGAGGCTGCGTATTATGCTCAGAATGACAGGGTACAACTTAAGGTGGCTACATTCCAAGCTAAACTTACAACAAAGAGCCTAACACTGGCAGATCAGGAGTAGAATCCAACCCAATATCCCTTGATAAAATACAGGCAATGATAATATCCCTAAAGAATAACAAATTCTCAGGGATAGATCAGCTTTCAGGAGAGGTCTACAAGTACATGTGAACACTGATGCAGGAGGACTTACTAAGATGACTTCTTTGCTTAATCTAGCAGAAGCATATCAGTGTCGAGCCGGAATGGAAATCAAACCAGAGGTAGATAAAAATCAGGGAGCAACTCAATATGCCAAAAAACAAAAGAAAGAATATCAGGTGACAGACCAGATGAGAAGGCAAGAAATGTGGAAAATGCATATAGTTGCAAGTATAGAAAACTTCTGGAACAAGCTCATGTTGATCAGGAACAAATGCAGGAATGGTTAAGGAGAGGGAGAATTCAACCCAAGAGATGAAAGGTTAATAGTGGTACAATACAGTGGTCTGTATACACGTTGGTTTACAAAGTCCATTGAACATGTGGGATAAACAGACAAATGTAGGTTTTGTAAAACCAAATTGGAAATAGTCGCACACCTCATTACTGGTTGTGACATACTAATGGCAGAAGGACTGTATACTGAAAGGCATAATAATGTGGCAAGATTGTTGCACTGGAGTATGTGCTAACATTATGGTATTGAAGTGGCTGAATAACACTGGAAACATGAGTCACAAAGCATCATAGAAAATGAAGTTGACATCACATGGGATCATCCATTACCAACAGTTCAAAATATAGATACTTGAAAACTGGATAAGTAGCATTGATCATTGAAATCGCCACACCCAGTGACTACAGTGTCTTGCATACAGAGAGACACAAAGTAATAAAGTATCAGGATTTGCAGGCAGAAATGAGAACAATGTTGAAGAAAGATACCCAGACAGTCTCAATAGTAGTAGGAGCAATGGGTCTTTAAATATGATTGTAGATTCTTTTTATGATATGTTACCAATACTTGTAACTCCATAGTAATTGCAGGAGGAGTCATTACTGGGCACATTGTGGGTACTGCAAAGAGAACTTCTGGCAGACATCAAATATTGAAACAATACTAATTTCATGAACTTTAATTGTACTTTGACTTAGGAACGGGGTCCATTCCCATCATGGTATTAGAAATCCAAAAGATTTAGAGAAATTAAAAAGGGAGGACTTACTGAGTCTGAATGGAGAGATGATGGGGTCCGAATGGAGAGATAAGTCAGCAAAGGAGAGTAGTATAACCTAGTTGGACATTCCCGGTCAACAAATGTTAAATAAAATAAATAAAAATAAATAAATAGTATTGCTGGAATTGAATTCATCCTCAAGTCTTGGTGAGTACCTTCATGAGGTAGAACCCGTTTTTCCAGAAAATTGTACTATTTTAAAGTGCAAGTTGTGAACAAGATAACTCTAACTGCTTTTAAATAATCTTGATCCTACTGCCTAGAGAATACTGCAGTATAACTTCTACTTTGTTACTAAGAATATTCAGTAGCTATAGATGACATACAGGTAGATTATCAATGTTCAGCCTACTGGCTGTTGTCTACTGTCACTACAAACACATTTGCTGCTTCAGGCTTGAATATGTTTTATCAACTCTGCAATCTAGAATAAAGAAAAAAATATAAGAAGCCTTACTCAACTTTCTCTGTAAGTTAATGTTTTCCCAAATCCAAACAGCAGTCCATATAGAACAGAAAGAGCAGCAGTCATGGTTGCAAGGCTACAGTTGTTTTCAAAATAGAAATAGAAAGTTGCTTAGAACCTACAAGCAGTTCCAGTCATACATGCCAAGAAATGCATAATAGTATCCTTTGGGAAGTCATCCATTGCTGGTAACTGTCCTATTGAGAGCACGCCCCTTAGAGGTGACCCAGTAATCAGGGCCTTAGGGACACCCATAGATAGTAATCTAACCTTTGACCATCACATGTCTACAGTAGTGAGGAAATCATTCAATGTTGCACTAGTTATAAAAAAGGTATAGCATCTAGGTCCAAGGAATTCAATATTCCACTATATTCCGCATTCATTAGCACTGTCATTGAGTATAGCTCCCCTTTGGTATGTACCTAACCAGGCATATCAAACAATTGGAATGCTCACAAAGGTTCCTCATTAAAAGAATACAGGGAGTAAGTCAAATGTCCTATGCAGACCACATCAAGGCCCTATCCCTGTCTCCTACAGGCTTTTGAGGGGAGATCTATGTCTGGCATACAGTGCGTTGTCAGACCACACTCTGATGGACCTCCTGCATATCTACAAAACAAAGAGCATCAGAATTTCCCTGTTCTAAAGACTTAAACCTTGCTTGTGATATAAATAGGACCTGCTGGAGAAATAGGTATTTATCCCAAAAAATCCAAAGAAAATGCTGCAAAAACCACAACCACCAAAGAAAAAGCAGCCAAACCCTAAAAGGTATTTATCCCAGGGACTACCCTATCTATGGAATAGACTCCACATCCATGTGAAGCAGAGTTTCTCCCTAACCCATTTCAAGTACGACTTGGACAACTGGAGGGGAACCAGAAATTCCTCTCTGGTTTGGCACCTATGTCTCTAATGGAAACAGGCAACCTGCAAATGGTTCATCTCCCACACCCCTACTTACACTTATCAAGGGTATCAGAACTTGTCAGAGATTTGGGATGCATGGCTAGGCTTAAAAAGGCCCTTGTGGTCCTTAGCCTTGTAAACCCCTATGAACCTATGAGGTAAGGCAGCTTGTGATAGAAATGAATATGAGTCCAGTAAACAGTTCCATTCTAGTATAAATAGTTGTATTATTTCGAAAAAGAACACTAGAAAGTCCTCTTGTACAGTCACGTCACTTAATTGCCTGCCATTAGAATGCCTTTGGATTTTCTGCCTTGCATCTATTTGCCTTAATACTTAAGTCTGCACTGGATTCCTGCATCTGCGTGGGGATCCATCAATTAAGTACTTGTCTCCAAATTCCCCTACCGCTGCTCAGATTTTCTAAATCTGGGTAGGAAACAGCAGCTGTTGCAGTACACCATCATCAAAATTGGTGTCAGACTGAACCTTAAAGAAGGTTTTCTGTGAGGCAACCACTTTCTGATTCTTCTTATAACCTACTGAAAATGCTGTATAACAGTACACTGCCACTGTAGGGCATCATCTTGGTAACATGGTATAGTTTGTATTTGTGCCTCCTGCTTAGTAACTGCACCGTATAATTAGCATTCTTTATCTTCTTACAGCAATGACAAGTTCATTCTCTGCTGTTTTTACCAAACAGTACAGACAATCACCATTACCTTATCTCCAGCAGTATATTTCATAGTCTTTGGTCATACCATACCTGTTTTTGCTGTTATGACTGTGCTAGGTGTTCCTGTGCCCAACCCTAAGCTAAGTCCTGAATTTCAGTTCATACTGTAAAACAAGCTATTTGTAGGAATCATATTTACCTTACCAGTCATTGGAAATTAAATGCAATAGCCCTCCCTCTTTGTTGATTATCATAAAGTAGCTAATATTGCAAACATTGGATTATTAAGCCACCTCCCTGCAGACAAAGAGGAGATGGGGTGGTGCTTATCTTACATAAACTGGTCAGTGAATGCTCACAATGTTGTCTAGAAAGTAGTTATACTTTTCCATGTAACCATATGTCTGCAGATGGAAAGGAATAGATTTAACTACTTTATGCCATAACACTTGCACAAACATGGATGGGATACTAAAAAAACTCCAAAACTACTAATGGTATTCACTGTAATCATTCAATCACAAGCAAATGCAATAAAGCAGCCTTAACCTTCTCCCTTGTCTTGCCAACCTCTTCTCACACATGCCAAACAACCCTCTCACATATTTTGCAAGACCTGTCCAATTAAAAATTTTCATAAGCCGCATTTTGTATGTTTTGTTCCTATATGGGCTGAAAAAGAAATATCACTGGCTGTGGAGGCTGTGCACAATGTTAGGCCTTTGAGACTACGGTCTGCTATATTACTTCTCCCTCTGGCTTCTTTCAAGAGTCTATACTCTCCACTATAACTCCTTGGCCTAGTATACATATTATCTGTACTCTTGACAACCAGAAGCCTCTTTGGCTACCTCCCTCACATTTTGTACAGTTCTCCTTCTATACATAGTTGTACATTTAAGAACAGTCTGGACACTTAAGGGAACAAATGTTTTGGTATATTGGCAGGCTAGAAGGGCATTAATGCCTATGCTTAAAATACGTGTATGTATGCATGTATTTGTTGTCCACTGTGTTTCAGATTTCCCATTCAAATTGCTATGTGGAAGTCCTTCTAATTTGCACTGTTTAACCAGGTATATGACTGACAATTTGTCATTTTTTCAGGGCTCAAATTGCTCCTTTCCTAACTAATTTGATTGAAATAAAATAAGCACTGTGAAATGCATGTTGTTTTTTGCCTTGTATTTGCCAGGGTGAACATATATTTTGATGCCAAAATGTTTGGAAGCATTATAATTCCATTTTGCTATATATCCACACTACTGAAAACCAAATAATTGATGGACAGGGGTTTCTATGCTCTGTCTCTTGTGTTATTGCCATCCGTTATGTCAGGAATAAGGGTCATCAGCCTTCACTCCCATCACTGCATATAGTTATTGAATCCTATACTGCCGGCACCAATTTATCGGTAACATTCATGGGCTTTAATCTTATGATCTGTACCAATGACCAACAAATTACTATGCAAGGGAGGTGATTAGCTTTGAGGCCTTATACCCTGCGGGTATTACTGACTTCCGCTGTCAAATAAGCTTCGGACTGTACAATTACAGAATATACTTTTTATCACTGGTTCTGCCTTTTAGTGCAGTTTTACCAAATTTAAGTAAACCTTAATCAAACTAGCTTTCAAACACAAGGAAACATTTTTAAAATGGTTACTGATTCCTGAACAGGATGGGTTACCCACCTCATCTTCTTCTATCAGTCCTCTCCTTATATTTCTAACTTCCCAAAAAAAAAAAAAAACTTGTTTTATTTGTACATAAATGTTTTACTTACGTGGTTTTTTCATATGAAATGCCTGTACTTTTAATATGTTTAGACTACATGAATCTCACTTATGTAAATCATTACCTAGGATTTGAAATGTCTTTTTTTTAACAAATTGTATATTATCTCTGTATTTTTCACTGTTCTACTACTTTTACTTTTGTATAACTACTGTAAAATTGTCTATATCCTGTGGAGCTTTTCTCTCTGGGCCTCCATTGACAACGGGCTGTTCCAGGCCCAGTGGACTTCCCTGGTCATCAAACTAATAAATTAAACAAAATGTTAGTCCTAATTGTCTCACGCTGAACAATTGCTAGCAGCATACACCTTCATAACTCCTTGTACAAGCGTGGGACAAGCGTATCTGTGCGACATGGAAACAGGAAAATCAACAAGCCAGAAATCTCACGATACACTATAAGAAGACATGGAATTGGATTTATTAATAAACATTGCGAGAAGGAAACGTGAGTTCTACCCTACTTAAATGTAATATTTGCATTCCCAGAGAGCTCCGATAGACAATATATAACAAGTCTGTTTCTCGATTATTTAAATATCATTATGAATTGCTTGAGTTTATATAAATGTATGCTGTTACATTTGTAAGCTTTAATGCAAAGACTGATCTGCTATGTGTATACTCAGAGCCTTTAATATCTTCAGACAATGATGGGGAAGAGAAGTGAAAAGGGATAAAGTTTTCTTTAAAAGTGCTCACACCCAAATGTCTTTCACACTATACCTAGACATACATACTGTGTCTTCAAGGAGGGAGGGAATGGAAAAGAAACTGCTATATATTTTGGACTCTGACAAATTGCTGACTCAAATAATAATACCTTTTTATTACAAGAAACAAATGATTTGAGAATATGAAACTAACTTAACCAATATGTATAACAGCATTATATAAACAAGTATAATTTTTTTTCTCTCTGTTCCCATATTGTATGCAATATTTTGATAAAGTACAATAACTGACAGTCAATGTATATTTATTCATAAAAAATACTATCTATAATGTTTTTATTGATGTTAATCAACATGGTTTAAGAGTTCGCTTTATTCAGTTCAGTAAGCATGCAGTAACTAATACATAATTTCATTTTGTTTAAAGTTTGTCCAGATCTTGTTATATATTCCTCTCTAGTTAATTTAAATGGAAGCGGTTGTAGACAAAAATTGTTATTGTAATAAAATATCACTATATGTATCTACTTTAAGGCCAGTAAAAGAGAGAGAGAGGATTTGAGAGGAGGGTGGAGTGGTGAGGGAAGGAAGAGGAGCAGGGGAAGGAAGAGAAGGAAGAGAGAAGGGAAAAAAGAAAGGGAAAAGGAAGAAAAATCCTTCTCATACACTTACTTAGGTGTTAAATGTATGTGCTTTTCTCTGTTATATGACCTTTTAATATCTTGACTATCAGAATAAATATATTATACTGATTTAAAGAATTGAAAAGATGAGATTTATAATTATATAATTAAATTACTCGAAGTCACACTCCAAGTTAACAATTTTAAATTTAAGTACTTTTTATATTCACAAGTGGTTGCTGATTTTCTGCTGTTACAACTAGGGGGGTAATCTAAGTGGCAAATGCTACTTGGATTGGGAGTTTATAACTCCAAGCTGGATGTAGCATTACGCTTTAAAAATTGGCACTGTATTGTTACATTACGCTTTAAAAATTGGCACTGTATCATTAATTCTATTGAACATTCACAGCTGATATCCGCTATATTTAATACCTACAAGTTTACCTTTCAAAAAATTTTCAAAACAAAAATAAAATAATGGGTATTAATGACAAATATAAACCTAACACTGAACAAATTGCATACCTAAGAATCATATTAGCCAAAGATACTAAGACCATAATAAACTAAACTATAATAAATGTTTTGAGAACATACAAGCTCTCATAACGAGATGGAATACAGTTTTTTTTTTACAATAGATGAATGACTATAATTAAAATGATTATTTTTCCCAAGAGTGTCTATATTATCCAATCTGTTTTATTACTACCCACTAAAACACTAACTAAAAAATTAAACACAATGTTGTTAAAATTCTTCTGAACCCGCAAAAAAACAAGAATAGCCTTTAAATGTCATTTAAAGAGTTGGAACAAGGGAGGAATAGCTTTAGACCTAAATTTATATTCAGTTTCTTCCATAATCAAAACTATAATTCAGCTAATACACACATCTTACTTGGCTAAATGGAAAAATACTGAGAAACTAAGTGTAGAATTAATTATAAAACCACAATCATACGAAATAGATTTTATACATAATCCTATGTTATGGACTTTAAAATACTACTTTACCACCCATATTACACCAAAACATTCAACAAACTATATTCTTAATATCTTAGCAACTTTTAGAAACTTTATATATAATCACCCCATTTACAAAGAATGGATTTTTTTATATTCCCTGTAGCCTTTACTCAAGAAATCTTTATCATCTCATTCAAATAAAAAAAACAACATGCAAGCAGAAGGAATTAAAATGTTGGTGTAAGATGATTTCAGACAAAAAAGTTAAAAGTACAGATTTAATAATACAAGAACTTGATCTGGACAAAACCCTATGGCTGGATATACAAACCTTCAAACAATTTCTAATGAATAAACTTGATTTGATATCTCCTGCAACCAGACAGGATTTTCCTATTTTGATAGACTACTTGGAATTAACCTTACAACACAAATCCTCTTATACAGACAAACTATCTTAAATATACAGAATCATTAGAGAAGTGTACAGTTGCCTAGAAAATTTTTGGAACTGCAATTATACAATTAATAATGAGTCTCCCAAGAAGCAAGGTGAAATAATCATTTTAGAATCGGCATGTAAAACAACTTCTTCTCTTAAATGGAAATTATATACCTGGAGGTTTTTGTATAGATCATTCTACAAACCTCAAATCATGAATAAAATCAAAATATAACATTTGTAATAAATGTAAGTCTTGGGCAAATATAGGATGGGTACACATGTTCTATGATTGTTCTGAACTGAAAGATTTCTGGGGAAAAGTCAGTATATTGCAAGATTTATTTACAGATAATTTTATTTTAAATAGCTCTATGGTTGTTTTCAACACTCCCATACCTAGTTGTGTTAAAAAAAAATAATAATAATAAAATTCCGATAATCTGGTCAATACTTGCTGTGGCCAGAAAGACCATTACACAACATTGGATCTCAGATTCCCCTCCAACTTTTACAGAATTCAGGAATGGTATAACTGAGTTATGTCACTTAGAGATTTTGACCATAAAATCATGAACACCTAGGAAAACACATGAGTACAATATATGGGTAAACGTACAAAATTTGTTAAAAAAAGATTAAATCACACCATGAATTGTTATAATCATCCATATTAATGAAAGTTTGTATGCGGATGTCTTTGTAAATACCTTAGTTGTTTTATGTTAGTTATTATGTTATATGTTCTAAATAGATTTCTTGTTATATTTACTGAGATTGTTTAACTTTATGCAAAATCAATAAAATTGTTAAAAAAAATACAAGTGAACACAAATTCTGTTATTCCAGGTTCTTTCTAAGTTTATAAGAGAAAGGGATAAATTATTGGTATGGGCATAAGGTAGAAAAAAAATCTGTCTTTTTATTCTGCTGCTGCCTTTTGCTGGTCAGTACTGGCAGATTTGATTGCTTAGGGAGGGAATTCACTTTCATATGTTAAGTAACAGGTGCTTAACATGTAAGGTCTGCTCTCAAGCTATATTAGAGCATAATTTATTTGTCTTTTTCTAAATATGTGAGCATAATCACCATGCTCCATGTACTGCATAATTATAACACACAAACTCAGAATTTCCAGCAAGTGCAGACAAAAAGAAATGCAAGACAAACATTACAAAAAATAAAACTTTTTAAAGAAAAGCTTTTATACAGTATGCTAGAAATGTTACTTTGTAAAGTATACTGTCCTAAAAAGAAGAGTTAAAGCTTGGTCTGTACTATTGTTTTATATAAATAAATAAAAAGGATTCTCTTTCTAAGTTAGACTGCTAGTAAATGCATATTTATAAACTAGTGGAAGAAAGATACAAAATGCTAATGTCTAACAGTATATACTTATTTACAGTTTGGAGATACACTAAAGATAAGTACACATTGTATTACTAAAAACTAGTTTTTGAGCTAAACCATTTTGACAACAGCATGTACATACAGAATCAGAAAACAGATGTTCTTTTAGCTTGCTTTGGAATGTGAGGAGTTTTATCTGTCTATTTATTTATGCATGCATGTATTTATCTGTTTTTCTATTTCTGATATATGAAATAAATCATTTTCAGCCTAATGGTCCAGTTCTAGAGAATGCTTTTTCCCCAGTGACCGAGCATAGTAGGTGTAAGTCCTTGACCACGCATTATCAGTATTTCTGCTGAGGGTATATGCAGGTGATCTAACTGTTAATAGAAAGACATGATGAAGGTTGACTGTTCTGAATATTGCTGTGGTGTGTAGTAGAGATTATGTTTCAGTTAGTCAAACAGCAGGGTTTCTTTGAAGAGCAAACTAAATTGACATTTTTATTAACATTTTTTTATAATTGATGTTTTATCAACAGACTGTGAGCAGTTCCCTCTAACACATTCAAAGGTCCAACAACAAAAAAAAAAAACCTGAAGCAACTGCCTGCATACAAGAACACGGAGAGCAGAACCCTGTACAAACCAATAAAAGCCACTGCAAGTTCTACTTTTATCAACAGACTGTGAGCAGTGTAGGTCTATTATAATCTTCTCTCTGATACTCCTACTGATTCTTCTGCTGTGCACACTACTGGAAGCCCCCCCCTTTTTTTCCTTCCATTTACTGTAACAAATATATATATTTTGCAATAGGTCATATTTTATTTATCTTGTATATCACATTTCTTTTATATTCTTATATTTTATTCTCCCGTTTATTCTCCCGTTTATTGTAACAAATATATGTATACAGTTTCCCAAAGCTTTACATTTATTTTATATTCTACTTCCCTGATGCTCTACTTAGTCTGCTTTTGAATTCACACAGATAAGCAGACACCTTTAGGTACTGACCTGGGTTAGCTGGTTGATTGTTTTTCTCTTCTCACAGCTTTCTCCAAGTCCTGGTCCATAGCCTCCCCCCTTTTCTTGTTCTCCGAACATAATTGTAGTGTAAGTTTCCTAGCCCTGTCAAACCTGTTTTCTCAAAGCTTTCTCCAAGCACTGGCTCTTACCCCTCCACCTTCTTTTGGTCTCCTAACATAATCTTATTGTAAGCTTCCCATCCCTGTCAATCCTGTCTATTCCCTCCTCCTTCCTCTTGAGAGTTCACTTATTCCTCCCCTGAGCTCTGGCACCATCTTTAAATACTAAAAACCTCTGCCTGATGGGCATCCCTCAGTAGTGTGCACTTAACTGCATGTCCCTTCTAAAACCCCTGGCATAAATACATTATTTTCCTACTTCTCAGTGAACTGCAGCTCCCCATTGGTGCATAAATAATAAAAACAAACAGAAAGGTAACATTCAAACCAAAACGATAGGCTGCCCTATTTCTGAAGTTGCTAACCTTCTCACTGATTGTTTTCTGTTTGGCAGCTGCTGCTCCTCCCAGAAGGTGTAACCCACTCTGTTCACCCTTCGGGCTCACTCCGCTCCCCTACCCTGCCCCCAAATCACACCTGCCCCCACTACCTGTACTTTTATACATCCCCTGACTCCTTCCCACCCAACACCTCTTCAATCACAATACACCAAAGCTAAAGTCCCACCCACCTGTAGTCCACCCCTCCTACAATGCTCTACATAACATCTCTCCCTATAACCCCCATTTGCCCTACTAATCTCTCTCTCTACTTTTACCTATCTCACACTTTTTCCCAACCCTTGTCATAACACTCACACACACACTCCACTACATCTTACCATCAACCATACTTCCCATCCTACTCACCCATCTCACATGAACTCTTTACCTCTAACCCAATCTATTTTTTCAAACCAAAACTGCTCCCAACCCAACCTCCCTACTCCCCTCTTAAATGTGGTACCAGAAAATCACTACTCTCACACAATCCAAGCTACGCTTCCCCAACACACTGCCTCACTCTTCTACTCCACCACACATCTCTTTCTCACTAGCCAGTGACATCCGCCCCAACCCCAGATCCATCTCTAACATCAGTCTCACCAACCCACCACTCAACCCACAAACTCAAAGTCCATTTGTCTTACAACACTTAATGCACAAAACCTAAAAATCAAAATCCCTAACCTCCATGCCTGGCTCTCCCATAACCACCCTGACATTACCGCTGTTTCTGAAACCTGGCTGAGAACCTATATAAAAGATAGTGAAATCCTACTACCAGGTTTCCAAATCATTCACAACGACAGAGCCCACAAAAAAGGAGGTAGAGTAGCAATAATTTACCCCACCTCCCATACTATACCTCCCTACTTCAATAAAATACCAACCTTTGCCAACACTGAAATTATAATAGGTTTACTAAAAATAAACAACCACACGTGGATATGTATCGATCTCCTCTGGTGATAATATCAAAACTCTTGAAAACATCCTGTCCTGATTCTCCTCCAGTATAAAAAATGAAACTTATATACTCAGTGATACCTTCATCAATTGGAATACTATTAACTCTGAAGCCCTGTATCACATAATCAAGTTGTATAACTTCTCCCGTCTAATACAATCTCCAACCAGACAAATAAAGATGGTACCTCTGGGTACCATCATTGACTGGATCCTAACAACTCATCCAAACCTTATCACCAAAGCTGTAACATTACCTGATCCTCTCAGCGATCACCTAACAGCCTTCACTGACTGTCTCCCATCTCCACTGCATAAACAACACCACTACATCCAAAACCGCAACGTCTCCTCTTACAACTCTCTAACTTTCTTTTTCTGCTTAAAGCATACTGACTGGTCCCCTCTAAAAACCCTTCCTCTAGATGATGCCATTTCCTACTTTAACCACTCATTCCTAATCCTTCTCAATCAGCAAGCCCCCCCTTGAACACAATGCATCAAAACCAGTCCCTGCCCATGGTTATCAAAAGAAACTAAACTAGCCTTGCACCAAAGGGACAAAAAATGGAAACAATATCAAAAACATAAAAGCCCTAAAACCCTCCTAGAGTATAAGCAACTATGAAACTTCACAAAAAAACTAATAATTAAAGACCGCAAAGCCCACTACTCCAGACTCCATCTCATCCATGCTGCATCCTGGCAACAAAGAAAACCCCTGCCCAGACCCCAACCTCTCCAACCTTGAAACAGCCAGCCAGTTCAACTCATTCTTCATAGACTGCATAGTTAAACTATCAGCCTCCTTCCCACCCCCTCCTCCACCACCACCCCCTCCTGCCCCAACCACCATCCCAATCATCAACCTTCTTCCACATCCTTCTACCTCAAGCCCATCCCCTCAAACACTATAAAAGACCCTGTTGCAATGCACCCAACAACCTTCCACCCACCTTCCTCAAACAATCTGCACACACCATTGCCTATCCCATCTCTATTCTTAAAAATAGATCCATGCAAGAATTATACGTCCCTTCTATCTGGCACCATGCTTACATCATCCACCTCCACAAAGGTGGCAAATATACTGATACCACCAACTTCAGGCCTATTGCCATCCTTTCTCCTCTTTCTAAAATACCAGAGAAAACAATACAAGCATTACCAGAGAAAACAATACAAGCATAACTCATGGCACACCTAACACTAAACAATCTCCTCTTCCCTACCCAACATGGCTTGCACCCTGGCCACAGCACCATGACTGCCCTTCTTTCCTTTCTTGAATACATAAACCTCGAATACAACTCAGGCAAGTTTGTATCCACACTATTCCTAGATCTGTCAAAGGCCTTTGACACCATCTCCCACACCCTACTTATATCCCAGCTCTCCACCCTATACCTCTCTCCCACCACCATTGCCTGGTTTTCCAGCTACTTGTTCAACCGCCAACAAGCTGTCCAATAGAAAACTTCAACCTCCCCCTTCCTTCCCACACCCACAGGTGTCCCACAAGGTTCTGTTCTTGGCCCTCTTCTCTTCAACCTATTCATTAACAATTTTCACCAATGCATCCCAGACTCATCTATCTTTCAATATGCAGATGACTCAACAGTCATCTGCTCAACCTTCTCCCCCTCCAAGTTCCTAGCAAAAACCCAGCTAGCCTTCTCCAAAACAGAAACCCGGATGCAGTTTAACCGTCTGGCACTAAATGCAAATAAAACCAAACTAATGTTTTCCCCCTACCATAAACTCCATTGACAAATCCACATTCACCATACAAAGCCAACACAACACCCTCCTTGAAATCTTTCCCAGCACCAAGCTTCTTGGCATCATTATTGATGAAGACCTAAATCTGACACTCATATCTGCTCCGCAGTCAAGAAAACCCACCAAATGTTAGGTCCCCTCTACAGGCACAATCGTTTCCTAAGCCCCTCTACCTGTCAAACTCTTGCATCCACCTTCCTACTTCCCTCTCTTATGTATGGTGCCCCTCTTTTCACCAATCTCCATCTTGGCCTTCAGTCCAAACTTGAATCCTGCTACCAGAAGAATAAAGATCTCCAAATTTGCAACCAATTCAAAAAACTCATCCCACCACTGCCACTTCCTCCTCACCCTCAACTGGCTTGAACTACACAACTACCTCAGTTACCTACAACTCACTATTGTCCACAAGCTCATCTTTAAACCTGCCAACTGCCCAGCTCTCGCTACTTCCTTAAAACCTTACATTCCAAAGTACTCACTCAGATCCAAAAAAGAAAATCTCCTTCAGGTCCACAAACCTGCATGACCTCCTGGCTATCTACTGCTGTCCCACTCCTTAGATAAACACTGGAACTCTCTCCCCACACACCTATGCAACCTACCTAACCATACAAATTTCAAATCTCAACTACTCTCTCATCATTCTTCCAAATAGGAATGCCCTTGCATGCTCCAACTTAACCCCCCCCCAATTCCACCTTGCACTGACTCATCCAGCTACCTCTACTATTACTTCATCCCACCCAAAACAATCCCTCCTCTACCAAAAACTAATTTTCTCTCTAATATCTATTGTACTATACTCTCCAGTCTCAAATATACTATTACCCTCTCCATGCATAATATTTTCCTAACCTACTAATGGCTAGTAGCTATCTATTTTAAAATGTTAAACCTACAATTGAGTTTACAAGAAAAATATTCACTTTATGTAAATGTTGAAATTTCTGTCTTGAATTATGTCTGTTCATTTTTGTAACGTTGTAAAAAGCCAATTGCAAATGTCATGGAGCTTATCTGTAAATATTTAATTAGCTGTATGAACTATGTCCTTTTTTAACATGTGAAATGTAACTTGCAGTTATTGTGGAGCTTTTCTCCATGGCCCTCCATTGAAAACGGGCTCTTCTTGGCCTAGTGGACTTCCCCGGTCATCAAACTTAAATAAATAAATAAATAAAATGTATTTGTCGAAGAGGGAAGAGTGACTCAAGGTACAGTATATGCGAGTTTAGGTAGCAGATTATTTTCTTTTCCTGACTGTGGAGTTAACAAATTTGAGATTTTGTTGCAGAGTTTTAGCTTAAGAAGTACAGTTGATATAATTCTTTCAACACAGCTCATGGAAGAAAGAGTGAAGTTATTGATGAGTCATAGACATTGTTTTACCTTGACAGTGTTGTTGTTGTTAAGAGAGTCTTTGTGATTGAAGTAGACCTATGTTAGATAGCTTTTGCTTTGTATTAAATTTACTTTGCAGTGGTTTGGAAGATGTCAGAAACTTCAAAAAAATGAAGGATATAACTTTACCTTATCTGACAAGTAGCTCATTGTACCTATGCTTACAAGGACTTTAAAATCTTCTTTACTTGAGTGTCATTCAATTGTTTACATTGGAAGAGTTCTGATTTATGTTTTGCTTAAATGAGGAAAGTAGAAATAGTATTGTCTTAACAAGAGCTCGGCAATTTTCCAGTTGAAGAAAATACATTAGAGTCTTCATTATTTTATATCACTTAACTGTAAAATAGCTTTTGATTAATGCATTTCTTAGAATAACAGAACATCATTTCCAGTGTTTTTTTCCCTGAAATACAGACTTGCACAATTGCTTAAGCATTAAATTGCACCCAGTGAAAATCATTTCTGAACACTTTCTCCTCTCCCACACACCACATTCCTAGACATAACAGCAGGTAGATATTATTTTTAACATTCACTGCCACACTGTTCTTTGAGACAGAATACTGGTTTGATTCAGCCTTTATGCTGATGGCTGAAAACATGCTTAGAATGTATAAAATGTTCTCATTTAATCCATGCAGTCCAAAGAGAAATCTGTATTTACTTTTATTTAAAGGATTTAAGTTCTTGTTAGTCCTGGCCAGCTAGTGCAAAACAACTGTTTGGGGGAAGAAAATCATGTCTGTCTGGTTGAAAAACATAAAATATGGTCAACATCCAACAAAAAAGACATGTCACATTTATAAGGTAACATGAAATAGTTGCTATGAAAGGTATAACAGAAATGATTCACAGATGGCAGAGTAACAAGACTACCTACCCTATTTTTATATTCATGTTTTCATAACCTTTCAGCATGATACTGCATGCTAGCCACAGGTCTTCTCTGTAGTGGAGGGAAGTTAGCATACTGAAAAGCAACATATATCTTCTCGTTAAAGCACAAATCTCTCAGTAAAAGTGCACATGACAAATGTAAGGGAATACTATCAAAGTGAACAAGTGCATTGTCTGATTGTAGGGTTGCCTTACTTTGACTTTTTAACTTCTGTGCAAAAATATGAATTTTTCTATGCAATCTGCAAATATAGTCCTGGCCCTAAGCTATGTACATATCTGCCATTCTGTAAACTATATATATATATATATATATATATATATATATATATATCTGTATATATATATATATATATATATATATATATATATATATATATACAGAGACAGAGAATAAAAAACGTTATTTTCCCCAAATTTTCCTTTTCTTAGATTAATTTATTTATTGACGGGGGCATTTAATTGATCCTTCACAGACTCATTCTAGCTATGAACCAGAAATCAAGGACAGGAATAAATGCAGTAAATATGGACAACCACATTAATTCACTGATATTTTTAAAAAGTAAAAAATTTTATGGGCACATTAAATATTTTATTGTTTAAATCAGTAAATCTATATCAGTATAGGTCACTGTATACAGTTTTCTGTATTCATTTTTGGAAAGCAATAACATATTAAATACACTAGGTTTGTATTTTCTACATTGATCCTTAATGACATTGTTAGATGATATTCCATTCACAATATAGTGGACAATTATCAGAAGAAAATGTACAACAGTATATATGTCATTTTAAGAATTACTAATACAAAAACTATGAAACTGTAAGCTCTGTTTTATGGATATCAAGATACAAACAATGAAACTCGTTTACCCCCTTTTACTTTTATACACAGATCAGGCATATTTTTATCAACCAGGGGAGAAGTTGTGGATAGCAATTAAAAAAAGAGCTGAAGGATTTTATCTGAGAGAGGAAGATGGCAAGAGTGAAGTGGGATACGTTGATCCTTCCACTATTGCTCACGCCAAATTGATCCTTCCAACAGAACAAGATGATTTGGGATTACCTGATTTGAAGGGGTATTTCAGAGCTACACAGTTAAGGCAGAAAACTATAATTCAAGTGGAAAGGGATAATGATGAAACGGGGGAGGGGGGAAGCTAAAGAAATAAGGAGAGACTGTGATTTTGGATGCAGATTCTTAAGGTGAATAACAGTAACCAAACAGAATATCATATTTAGAAGGTAACGGAAAGTACTAAGTACTAAGCAAACACAGGAATGGAGAAAAGAGATTCTGCTGATAGAATGACTGCAATTAGGGGTACAGAGAATAGGCAAGCGGGAGCTGGCACTTACTGGACAAATCTGTCAAAGGAACCAAGGTATTGGGATCAAATAATGAAAGAGGAAAATGTAATAGAATGGGAATTAACCAAGAATTTGTTTTGACTGCAGGTTAGAGATTGCTTTCTCTTCCAATTATTGATATCAGATTATAGGTAACGAGAAAGGATTAGGGGAATCTTAAATGAAAAATCAGCACTTTTAGATTTTTCCGTAGAATCTAGAACAGAAGCTGCTGTTTAAAAAAGGGATAATTAGGGCATATAAAATATTGCATGATAACTATAGGAATCAATCAGAGGTGGTCAGAAAGGATTGGGAAGAGAGACTGGATAAGCAATTCACAAAAAAAAAAAAAACTGTGGGAGGATATGTGTACAGTAAGCAATTCACAAATAAACAGAAGGTGGATATATGTATGGCTTCCAGATATGTAACAAAGTCTAGAAGATTTTAAATTTTTTACTTGGAAGTGGTTGCATATTTATTTTTATACCTCAAGCAGACTCCAAAGAATCTTTCTTCAGGTCGACTGCAAATGAAGGAAATGTGATGGGGAATTGAGGTAATTGGGAACATATTTGTTAGGAGTGTAATGACTTGGCAGACTTTTAAAATTCCCTGCAGACTACTCTGTTAGAAATACTGGGTGAACAAATTAGTCTAAGAAAATTATTTTTTTTAGAGTTCTGATAAAGAATTGGAATTGCCTAAGAAG